>NC_036852.1:8088971-8148522 GCF_002910315.2 Salvelinus sp. IW2-2015
GTGTGTGTGTGTGTGTGTGTGTGTGTGTGTGTGTGGTGTGTGGTGTGTGTGTGGTGTGTGTGTGTGTGTGTTGTGTGGTGTGTGTGTGGTGTGGGTGTTGTGTGGTGTGTGTGTGTGTGTGTGTGTGTGTGTGTGTGTTGTGTGTGTGTGTGTGTGTGTGTGTGTGCGCATGCATGTGTCTGTGTCAATGTTTTGTGTTGCTTCACAGTCCCGTGTTCCAAAAGGTGTTTTTTTAATCTGTTTTTTAAATCCTATAATTTTAACTGCTTGGTCAGTTACTTTGATGGTGGAATAGAGTTCCATGTAGTCATGGCTCTATCTAGTATGTGTGCCTCCCATCAGTGCTGTTCTGGACTTGGGGACTGTGAAGAGACTTTGTGGCATGTTTGTGGGGTATGCATGGGTTGTTTCGAGTTGAGTGGCCAGAGTTTAGACAGACAGCTCGGTGCATTCAACATGTCGTACTCTTCATAAATAATACTAGTGATGAAGTCAGTCTCTCCTCAGTTTCAGCCAGGAGAGATAGACATGCATATTATTAATAATTAGCTCTCTATGTACATCCAGGCCAGCCGTGCTGCCCTGTTCTGAGCAATTGCAATTTCTCTAAGTCTTTTTTGTGGCACCTGACCCAACACGACTGAACAGCAGTCAAGGGCGACAAAACTAGGGCTGTAGGACTGCCTTGTTTGATAATGTTGTTAAGAAAGGCAGAGCATTGCTTTATTGTAGACAGAGTGGTGATATTGGTGCAGGTTCTTTGCACTTGGAATAGACATGGGGGATGTGAAGAAGCCTGACTTTAAAGTCCTTTTCTCTCAATTTTTAGCCTTCAGCTGGCGAGCTTGTTTCAGACCTGTCATGGATCGCTGGATTTATTTGTTCTAACCTCCAGGGGTGAGTTTAGAAAGGAGGGGAATTAGGTAAATGAATGAGTGTTATTTTTACCTGTTTGAATATACCCTCCTAATCTCTCCCTCTTAAGGTTACAGTAAATTAACTCTAGTTTCCACCTTTAATGAACTGACTGATGTTTATAGAGCCACTGGAATTACAATATTTTTGCTACTTTTTTTTGCTACCATGCACGCAATCACTCCCTCCCTCCAACCCTCCCTTCCTCACAGTCCGCAGGTTGACATCTCAGTAACTACCGAGAAAGACTTTTATATTCCAATGTGAGTTGCGTGCGTGTGTTTGTGTGATGGGGGATTAGGGGTTGACCCTCTTGTGCGGCTTAACCAATGGATGCATCCTGTTGACTCTCTTGACCTTTATGACTGGGTTCAACTAAAGAATAGAAGAAAGTGTGTCAGATTGTCAGGGAAGAGAAAGGAGGGCAGGACGGGTAGAGGAATACAATGCAGACTCAGTTTTAGGGTTGGTCTTCTTACTTTTAATTGCTGGGAGGACTCTTTCACATGATTCCATCAAATGCTTTCTTTGCAATTGGTATGTGGCATTGAGGCTTCTTCTAACACAGGATATTAGATTACAGTGGGGCAAAAAAAGTATTTAGTCAGCCACCAATTGTGCAAGTTCTCCACTTAAAAAGATGAGAGAGGCCTGTTTAATTTTCATCATAGGTACACTTCAACTATGACAGCAAGAATGAGAAGAAAAATCCAGAAAATCACATTGAAGGATTTTTAATGAATTTATTTGGCAAATGATGGTGGAAAAGTAAGTATTTGGTCAATAACAAAAGTTTATCTCAATAATTTTGTTATATACCCTTTGTTGTGGCCATGACAGAGGTCAAACGTTTTCTGTAAGTCTTCACAAAGGTTTCACAGCACCTGTTGGCTGGTAATTTTGGCCCATTTCCTCCATGCAGATTCCTCTAGCGCAGTGAGTGTTTTGGGCTGGTTGCTGGGCAACAACAAGACTTTCACACTCCCTCAAAGATTTTCTATGGGGTTGAGATCTGGAGACTGGGCTGGCACTCCAGGACCTTGAAATGGCTTCTTACCGAACCAGCTCGCTGCGTTGCCCGGGCGGTGTGTTTTGGGAATCATTGTCATGTCTGAAGACGCCACTTCATTCTTCAAGTGCCTGTGCTGAATGGAAGGAGGTTTTTCATCAAAATCGTACGGGATACATGGCCCATTCATTCTTTCCTTTACACGGGATCAGTCGTACTGGTGCCACGTTGTGGCGAGAAAAAAACAGCCCCAGGCAATGATGTATGTGCCACCCCCATGCTTCCAGTAGGTATGGTGTTCTTTGGATGCAACTCAAGCATTCTTTGTCCTCGCAAACACGACGAGGTTGAGTTTTTTTACCAAAAAGTTCTATTTTGGTTTTCATCTGACGCGATATGACGATTCTCGCCAGATCTTCTTTGGATCATCCAAGATGGCGTCTCTAGCAAAACCTTCAGACGGGCCTGGACATGTACTGGCTTAAAGCGGGGGAATTCGTCCTGGGCACTGGCAGGATTTGAGTCCCTGGCGGCGGTAGTGTTGTTACTGATGGTAGGCTTGTGTACTTTTTGGTCCCAGCTCTCTGCAGGTCATATCAACTAGGTTCCCCCGTGTGGTTCTGGGATTTTTGGTGCTCGCCGGTTCTTGTGATCATTGTGTGACCTCATGGGGTGAGATCTTGCGTGGGAGGCCGCCAAGATCGAGGGAGAGTTATGCAGTGTTGCTGTAGTGTCCTTCGCATTTTCCTAATAATGTGCTGCTTACACACACACACGATAACATACGCACTATACATACACATGGATTTAGTACTGTAGAGATGTGGTAGTGGTGGAGTAGCGGCCTGAGGACACACAGTGTGTTGTGAAATCTGTGAATGTATTGTAATGTTTTAAAATTGTATAAACTGCCTTCATTTTGCTGGACCCCAGGAAGAGTAGCTTTGGCAGCAGCTAATGGGGATCCATAATAAATACAAATACAAATACACTTCCCTGTCTGTAAATTGAAAATGGGTCAAAATGACTAGGACTTCAGTCCCCGGATATCAGTCAGAGCTATGACAGAGGAATAGGAATGCCTTACTCTGCTTCTACCTAATGCAGAGCATCCTTTGGAAATCCTACCTTGGTGACTATATTATGAAATATATTCTATATACCTTAAAGGCGTCTTGCTCTACATGTTCACTATGGAGTTGAATTATCAATTACAAAACATAGCATGTTACACATTTCTTTTAGTATTCCCAAATTATGTTACATATTTCCTATAATTTGGATGTAGCAACAGTCTGCCCCCCTTGGCTAATGATGAAGAAGGTTTGTCCTGGGCTGAGAGATCCCTAGAGACTATTTATGACGTTACCTCCCTACCGTGCTGTAAACTCTGTTAAAGGCCAATTTGACTAGGTTAACCAAACAGCAACAGCCCAGTCTCACCTCTGTGTCATCCTCTCCTATGGAAAACATGGCTGTTTGGAAAACCTTTGACCTTTGTGCTTGGAGAGAATTAGTTCTCAGACACAGACAAGGTGTAAAGCTTCCAGACACGGTGTATGTATGCAGAGAGATAGAGGATTTGTAAACACAACACATGCTCTCAAATTTGGACGGCAAGGAAATATAATACATTTTCAGTGTTACCCTCCAGACCTTGTTGAAGACTGAATGTGGCCGCTGGGGCAAAATGAGTTAGATACCCCTGCTGTATGGAGTAACTTGATTGGATGGAATTTGGTATTTCATTAGGATCAACATTATCTGTTTCAAAAGCAGCAGCTACTCCTCCTGGGGTCCACARAAAACATGAAACATGACATAATACAGAACATCAATAGACAAGAACAGCTCAAGGACAGAACTACATACATTTTTTTAAAGGCACACGTAGCCTACATATCAATGCATACACACAAACTATCTAGGTCAAATAGGGGAGAGGCATTGTGCCGTGAGGTGTTGCTTTATCTGTTTTTTGAAACAAGGTTTGCTGTTTATTTGACCAATATGAGATGGAAGGAAGTTCTATGCAATAAGGGCTCTATATATTACTGTACACTTTCTTGAATTTGTTCTGGGATTTGGGGACTGTGAAAAGACCCCTGGTGGCATGTCTGGTGGAGTAAGTGTGTGTGTCAGAGCTGTGTGTAAGTTGACTATGCAAACAATTTGGGATTTCCAACACATTAAGGTTTCTTATAAAAAGAAGAAGTGATGCAGTCAGTCACTCCTCAACTCTTAGCCAAGAGAGACCGGCATGCATAGTATTTATATCAGCCCTCTGATTACAATGAAGAGCAAAACGTGCCGCTCTGTTCTGGGCAAGATGCAGCTTAACTAGGTCTTTCCTTGCAGTACTGGACCACAAGACTGGACAATAATCAAGATTAGACTAAACTAGAGCCTGCAGAACTTGCTTTTTGGAGTGTGGTGTCAAAAAAGGAGAGCATCTCTTTATTACGGACAGACCTCTCCCCATCTTTACAACCATTGAATCTATACAGTGGGGAGAACAAGTATTTGATACACTGCCGATTTTGCAGGTTTTCCTACTTACAAAGCATGTAGAGGTCTGTAATTTTTATCATAGGTACACTTCAACTGTGAGAGACGGAATCTAAAAAATCCACGGAATCAAAAATCCATAAAATCACATTGTATGATTTTTAAGCAATTAATTTGCATTTTATTGCATGACATAAGTATTTGAWCACCTACCAACCAGTAAGAATTCCGGCTCTCACAGACCTGTTAGTTTTTCTTTAAGAAGCCCTCCTGTTCTCCACTCATTACCTGTATTAACTGCACCTGTTTGAACTCGTTACCTGTATAAAAGACACCTGTCCACACACTCAATCAAACAGACTCCAACCTCTCCACAATGGCCAAGACCAGAGAGCTGTGTAAGGACATCAGGGATAAAATTGTAGACCTGCACAAGGCTGGGATGGGCTACAGGACGATAGGCAAGCAGCTTGGTGAGAAGGCAACAACTGTTGGCGCAATTATTCCTCCTTCCCTCAGTAAGAGCATTGAAGATGGGTCGTGGCTGGGTCTTCCAGCATGACAACGACCCGAAACACACAGCCAGGGCAACTAAGGAGTGGCTCCGTAAGAAGCATCTCAAGGTCCTGGAGTGGCCTAGCCAGTCTCCAGACCTGAACCCAATAGAAAATCTTTGGAGGGAGCTGAAAGTCCGTATTGCCCAGCGACAGCCCCGAAACCTGAAGGATCTGGAGAAGGTCTGTATGGAGGAGTGGGCCAAAATCCCTGCTGCAGTGTGTGCAAACCTGGTCAAGAACTAAAGGAAACGTATGATCTCTGTAATTGCAAACAAAGGTTTCTGTACCAAATATTAAGTTCTGCTTTTCTGATGTATCAAATACTTATGTCATGCAATAAAATGCAAATTAATTGCTTAAAAATCATACAATGTGATTTTATGGATTTTTGTTTTAGATTCCGTCTCTCACAGTTGAAGTGTACCTATGATAAAAAATTACAGACCTCTCCATGCTTTGTAAGTAGGAAAACCTGCAAAATCGGCAGTGTGTAAAATACTTGTTCTCCCCACTGTATGTTTTGACCATGACAGTTTACAATCTAAGGTACCGGCAACTAATTTAGTCTCCTCAACTTCTTCAACAGCCACACCATTCATTAGAACTTAAGGAATGATTTGTACCAAATACAATGCTCTTAGTTTTAGAGATGTTCAGGACCAGTTTATTACTGGCCACCCATTCCAAAACAGACTGCAACTCTTTGTTAAGGGTTTCATGACTTCATTAGCTGTGGTTTCTGATGCGTACATGGTTGAATCATCAGCATACATGGACACACATGCTTTGTTTAATGCAAGTGGCAGGTCATTGGTAAAAATAGAAAAGAGTAGAGGGCCTAGAGAGCTGCCCTGCGGTACACCATACTTTACATGTTTGACATTAGAGAATCTTTCATTAAAGAAAACCCTTTGAGTTCTATTACATAGGTAGCTCTGAATTCACGATATGGCAGAGGTTGAAAAGACATAACACATAAGCTAAGACTTCATCCAAAATGTTACCCTTCTCCCTACATAGTGCAATACTTTTGACCAGAGCCCTACAGACACGAGCATTATATAGGGAATAGGGTGCCATTTGAGACACKGACTAGGTGACACACAACAGGCTCCCTAGCAGGAGTGTGGCATCATGATCTGACCTATGACCCCAACCATGGTGGTGCTAGTGAAAGAATGCTTTGTAGTCTCATGAGGAGATGGTCATCAGAGTCCATTCTCAGGGCAGTTTAGTGGTTTAATTGAGACTCTGACTATACACACATGCACAAACGTGCGCGCGCACACACACACACACGCACACGTGCGCACTCACCCACACACACGACATGCTGTGGTGAACTAAAGGGTCAGGGCCCATTCTTTGATTTATTTGTTGTGACAACTCTGCTGAAGGAGCAAATGACCCGCTGATTGGATGTGGGAGAGGAGAGAAGAAACACCAAGGAACTAGTGCTTACTTTCCCTAATGGTATAACTACTAGTCCCCTGCACTGTAAACCCCAATGTGCTGTCATTACTCAAAACCTTTAAGGAAACCCGTTGCACTTAAAGGGATCATTCGGGATTTTGGAAATTAGGCCCTTTATCTACTTCCCAAGAGTCAGATGAACTCGTGGATACCATTTTTATGGCAGTTTGAAGGATGTTGCTAACTAGCGGTAGCGCAATTGCTAACTAGCGTTAGCATAATTACTGCTAGCATTCTAGCAGATACACATAGACTTCCAGTCATTGCGCTCACGCTAGTTAACTTTGGCTTGCGAAACTACATCTAACTTCCTTCATGCTTGACACAGAGACAATAAAATGTTATTCACAAGTTCATCTAACTCTGGGGAAGTAGATAAAGGGCCTCACTGCTAAAATCCTGAAGTATCCCTTTAATATATAAGAGTACGGTCACCAAAAGTGATTTTGTAGTCATTACTCAAACTGACAGTAGTGGTGTGTGGGTAAAACCATTGGGGAAGCCAAGCCAGTAAAAAAGCAAAATCACAACCTATGTTGTGATATTTGCGTTGTTTGCTCTATAACCTGTTCATTCATACCGGAGAGCAACATCTGTCCTGTCAAGTCCACACCCAACTTGTAGACTAGTTGAAAGCTAATGCCATCCTCCTCTCTTTCATGTTGGAAAAACAGTCTATGGCTCTGTATGCTTTTAGTTTTAGTTTTCAGAGGCTACCTAGCTAAAATGCTTGCTAGCCTAACTAGCTCGTATGGGCAACAATGAACAAGCTAAGCTAGCTAGCTTGTTAACGTGAGGCTACTAGTGTAGGGGGTGCGTACTGGCGGCAGAGAAGTCAGGCGCAGGAGAGCAAAAACTGATTTACAACGGCGCAGTTTAATAAACAAAACCACAGGGTAACAGAAAACTAAATCAATGGGTAAACAAAACCCGTTACACACCAGCATAACTGCACAAGCACTACAATAAACAATTCCAGACAAGGACATGGGGGGAAACAGAGGGTTAAATACATAACATGTAATGATGGAATTGAAACCAGGTGTGTGGGAAGACAAGACAAAACAAATGGAAAATGAAAGGTGGATCGGCGATGGCTAGAAGACCGGTGACGTCGACCGCCGAACGCCGCCCGAACAAGGAGAGGGACCGACTTCGGCGGAAGTCGTGACAACTAGGCTACATCTAGGCTACATATTGAACCTCAGTTGTCTCAGGCCAGTGGCGCAATATATTAATTTATGGTTAGATCAGAATCGCCGTCATAATCATTGGCCTGTACAGAGAATTAAGTCAAAACCACAAGTCCAAATTGGTGTGAAGCCAAATCCAAACTGGCCTTCCTTGGGGGCATTTTGCTGCACCAGGACAACCCACAGTTGAGCTCAGCTCAACGCTGATTGGCCAATTAAGGGAGGATTCTCAAATGGGATCTCAAAAGTCAATCAAATGCTACGGTGGCAACACGTCATACTCTTTTGTTCCCCAAAGCATCAGATACACGGGCTACACATACTGAGACAGAGGGCCTCACTCGGATGATTTCTCTGGTGAGACTTGGCCACTTGCGAATTGATGGAAAATTCTGAAAACACAGAGACTAAATATAAATAATTTTTATTGTCAAACATTTGGGGAAGCCTGGCTTCCCTTGGTATCCATGAATACATGCCATTGCAAACGGATAGAGTCACTGTGACCCTGTAGGGGGCCCAGATTTGAGTTGTATCAGCTTGAACATTTTAAGTAATGCCCCCACTAAGCCACTCCTCGAATATAATTTCCCAGTGTGCCTTTCCTTTTTGAGTGAATTGTAGAGTTACCACCCATGACTGTATTTGTTAGTGACAGAGACATGGTTGTTGAATTCATTCATTTTCAGACCTGTGGCCTTCACCAAGTGAGTTCCTAGGTGAATGTTATCATTATAATTAAACTCTTTATGACTATTCAGTACATATCTCATAAAGCCTTATTTTTTTACACTAATACAGTGGCCTGAAACTCGTGGTTTATAGGTCACATCAGGCCTGCAAGTAGGGTTGCAAAATTCCAGTAACTTTCCAAAAAATTCCCAGATTTTCTACAATTCCTGGAAAGATTTCCAGGAATCTCCCAACCGAAAGTTCTGGAAAACCTTGGAAATTGACCAGAATTTTGCAACCATACCTGCAAGTCACATTATGCTGACTTGCAAAGTGATGTGTAATTCCTACTGGAATCTAGCCAAAGTTAAAATTTCCAACAGTTGAAATATTTATTCACCCACAAACTGCATTCATAATGACTGCCAGTGATAGGACACAGTGTGAGGAGACTACCTAAGCCATTTCAACTGGAACAACCATTTCAGTAACGGGTGCAAAAAATCAAACTAAATAGCATGTGTAGCATAAGATTAATGAATCAATCACTTAATGTACATGCAAAAACACAGATATTAAATACAATTCCCAAAAAATCTACCTGCAATAGCACATGCTAGGAAAAAAAGTTAATTTGTTATCATAACTTTAAAAAATATAGTTGATGTGACTTCTCATTTAGTTTTGAGTCAGTACCACATAAACAATTTAAGCGCTAATGACTTTTAATTTACTTGTGGTTCAATTTACTAGAAGTGTTTGAGTGAGAAATGCCTTGGGGCTTACAGTGTGGGGGAGAAAAGGTCCAACTCCGAGTCTACAATGGTCTAAGTTTAAGATGCCATTCATTACTTGATTCACAATCTAACAGTGGCATACATGTCTGTACTGTCCCACATGGGCTATATTTATAATGCTGTATTGACATTGTTTTAATGTTGTATTACTGGTAACATAGTTATAATCCTGTAAAGCTGCCCCCAACAAAACTCCTTAAGCATATCTACTTATCTACTCGTTGGCTGGTGGTGAGCGACAGATATGCACGGCTTTAGAACCAGACACCAAATGACACAGCAGCACAACCTCTAATTGTGTCCTCCTCAGCAACTGGCTACAGTGCCAAGTTCTCCAGCAGCTTGCATGTCTAAAACACTTAGGCCTACAATATCACGCGTTATATACACAACTTATATTATAGCCCTACTGTAAGGTGTTGAGAAAGAGACCTTAGTTACTACACAGTGCCAATTTCTCCCGCTGGTTGTATTTCTAGAACAGTTAGAATAATAGAGAGTCCGGGGCATTATTACATACGGTGTCAAAGCATAACAATAGCCACAGACCTATACAGAGCTATACTATACCATACTATGCTATGATTGTTTAACAGTATTTCATTTAGAAGTAGAACAACAAAAAGCTGGTTTAGATACCAAGGGAGACATTTGTTCCACCACCTCCAAAAGCAACCCAGACTGTACCTGTATGTAAGGCTATAATGATTTTCAGCACTGCTATATTGTCTGCGGGTGTGTCGAATAAACTGCTGCTTTCTTACCATATGGTCCATACCGCCATATCACACTGTCTTAAATCTGATGCAGCTGTCTGACACTGGAAAAGTTTGAGAAAATGTTCTGATCCTCTCAAGTCTTATCTATGAATTGTTATGAAAAAGTATCTGGAGGAGTGACAGAACACTGAAAATACACTTTATATTATTCCCTGGACCATAATAAATATTCAAAGTGCAAAGCTCTCATCAGTCAACAATTGTACGCTAAACTACATTTTGTTATCTTCCTTTTTATCAAGGGCAATAGTCGAGGCATTCACGTGTTACTGTACTTTTTTAAAAACATTATGATTTATTCGACTTACCTAACTGGGCGAGCGTTCTCAACTGCATCAAATAGAGAAACACAATGCGCAGATATCCCGGGATTGACGCATGTGAGAGGCTGCAAACTGCGCAATCCATAGTAGCGGTTCACAATTTCACCGAAGGAAAAGATGCCACAACATTTCACAGATGTTAGATCCCATTTGAGAATCCTCGAAAGTTTTCAAAATGTTCTTGAGTGACAAAAGTGTTATCGTTTAGTTGTTTCAGAGCCGTGGTTCCTCAGGTTGTATTAACGGTTAAATCCGTGGGAAGTTTTAGAGCGTTCTTTTCTTTTCAACCAACTTTTCTAATCAAGACACAACAAGTTGCTCAGTCTTACAAGGAGGAGGGAGGACAGCACATCCCGCCTTCAAGTCCACATACTAACCCTTGGGGTGTAGGAGGACCCTCTTGAAGAATCCATACGGTGACAATAGTCTTTGGTAAATTCAACTGAGACAAAGCCTCAAATATTTTTTTGTGGGAAATCTAAACTTTTTTGTGAATAGAAATGTTATTACGGTTATAATATAATATACAAAAATATAATTGACCAATTTATGATATTATCTTAATTATCATTTAGATAATGTTGATTGAATCCAGGTTGTCGGTGTAATCTCAAAACTGATTCAGCCCACTGAGCTAAAGCCTAGACATTCATTCTGGGAACTAACATAAGTCTTGGGAACTATTCCCCACATGCTCCTTTCTCCATCTGATTTAAAAATGCTGCAGCTATGTTGTTTATTCTCACCCTGACTGACCAGCCAATAACACCGTAATCCCCTAAATGTATGTGAGCAGAATAGAGAGATAGGGTCATCCCACTGTCGATGCTGTGCCATAGAATGTGGCTCTGTCCCAATTTATAGTCATTGCTTTGTCCAGATGCCATCTATTAGACTTGGCTTGCCTTCATTCTAGCCTGCTCTGGAAGTAGAGCTGGGGCTCTGCTGAATGGCATGGCCCTGCTAAGGCCCTGCAGTGGCTCTGGATTCTCCCAGCCTCCCCCAGAAAGATGCCCTGGATTAATGGTTGGAGACAGTGGCCTGGGCTGGTCTAGCATGTCACAGCTCAGCCAACGAAGCACACATGTATGCCGCTGCTAGGATGGGTTCAGCTGTCCAACATGGTCTCTGTCCAATAAACGTAGAACAAATACAGTATGGAGGGAAAAGGGTTGGAGACATGCTYCAGGGCAGGTGCCTCCCTCATCTTTCGTCTGCCTCTAACCCGATTCCACAAACAGACTACATTGAGTCAGAAGTTGTGTCCAGGCAGTCTCCCTGAACCAGATGCTACATGCCCTGTCTTAAGAGTTGGTGACAAGCTGTAGGGCAGGTGCCAACTTCCACTCCTGTCATCCTCTGGATGACCCAGGCCTGGATGGAAACAGGACCAAAACATGGTTGGACTACTTGAATCAGAATTTTGTTTTTTGTTGAACATTGGTTTGTGGCGCAGCGCATTGTAAGGCATTGTATTGCAGTGCTAGAGGCGTCACTACAGACCCGGTTTGATCCCAGGCTGTGTCGCATCCGGCCGTGACCGGGAGACCCATGAGGCGGTGCGCACAATTGGCCCAGCATCGTCCGGGTTAGGGGAGGATTTGGCCGGCCGGGATGTCCTTGTCCCATCGCGCTCTAGCAACTCCTTGTGGCGGGCCGGGCGCCTGCCCGCTGACGTCGGTCTCCAGCTGTTTCCTCCGACATATTGGTGTGGCTGACTTCTCGGGTTAAGCGAGCAGTGTGTCAAGAAGCAGTGCGGCTTTGCGGGGTCGTGTTTTGGAGGACACATGGCTCTCGAGCTTCGCCTCTCTCTCTCGAGTCCATACAGGAGTTGCTGCGATGGGACAAAACTGTAACTACCAATTGGATACCACGAAATTGGGGAGAAAAATGTCTGTTTGTTAAGAAATGCGACCCAGGAGCCACCCTCCCGTCTGCCTCACCCAGGCCTGGAACTGACAGCTCTACCATGAGTCAGACTATATACCTAACAGCCCATCTACCATGGGTCGTCCCAAATGGCACCCTATTCCCTACATAGGGCACTACTTTTGACCAGGGCACATAGGTCTCTGGTCAAACGTAGTGCACGATATAGGAAATATGAGGCCGTTTGGGATAAAGCCTTGAGTCAGACGTTGTGTATGTGACATTGATGTGAGCAGGTCATTGGGTCAAAGACGAGATGAAGCCTAATAGAAAGTTTACTGTCCTGGAGCAGGTTTTACTGGGATTGCTGCTAATCTTTACTGCTTTTCCTGTATGTGGACTTCGCAAGTCTGGCAATACATACTGCTGCTGTTGTGGACTTGAGTCAACCTGCTGCAGAGGAAAAGCTCAATAGAGTTACCAGCCTCAGAAATTGCAGCCCAAATAAACGCTTCACAGAGTTCAAGTAAGAGACACATCTCAACATTAACTATTCAGAGGAGACTGCGTGAATCAGGCATTCATGGTTGAATTGCTGCAAAGAAACCATTACTAAAGGACACCAATAATAAGAAGAGACTTGCTTGCGCCAAGAAAAACGAGCAAAGGACCTTCAACCGGTGGAAATCTGTCCTTTGGTCTGATGAGTCCAAATTTGAGATTTTTGGTTCCAACCGCCGTGTCTTTGTGAGACGCAGAGTAGGTGAACGGAATATCTTTGCATGTGTGGCTCCCACCGTGAAGCATGGAGGAGGAGGTGTGATGGTGCTTTGCTGGTGACACTGTCTGTGATTTATTTAGAATCCAAGGCACACTTAACCAGCATGGCTACCACAGCATTCTGCAGCGATATACCATCCCATCATTTGTTTTTCAACAGGACAATGACCCAACACACCTCCAGGCAGTGTAAGGGCTATTTGACCAAGGAGAGTGATGGAGTGCTGCATCAGATGACCTGGCCTCCGCAATCACCCGACCTCAACCCAATTGAGATGGTTTGGAATTAGTTGGACTGCAGAGTGAAGGAAAAGCAGACAACAAGTGCTCAGCATGTGGGAACTCCTTCAAGACCGTTGGAAAAGCATTTCAGGCGAAGCTGTTTGAGAGAATGCCAAGAGTGTGCAAAGCTGTCATCAAGGCAAAGGGTGGCCTCTTTTGAAGAATCTTAAATATAAAATCTATTCTGATTTGTTTAACACTTTTTTGGTTACTACATGATTCCACATGTGTTATTTCATAGTGATGTCTTTACTATTATTCTATAATGTAGAAAATAGTAAAAATTATGAAAAACCCTTGAATGAGTAGGTGTGTCCAAACTTTTGACTGGTACTGTAAAAAACAATAATATAGGAGCAAGGTGGGCACTGTATAAAAAAATTAATATATACAGTATACATTTTGCTTAGAAAACTTCTGAGGCCAAATAATATCACCAGTAGGCTGCCTATTGGGGAATCCTGCTATAGTGGCTAACCACTGATTTTACTGATGTCTAGCTAAAGTGAAATTAGACCCGTGTCTGGTGGAAATCCACACATCTCCGAAGATATTGCTTTTGATTTCCATCGGAAGAAACTTCATAAAACGTTCATAGCAAAGAAGGTGTCTGATATCCAGCAGATGTCCTCCTGTAGCCTACTGCGTGAGTCTTCCTACCTTATGCCAAAGCTACTTCTCACTAGAACGAGCAAACGAACAAGAAGGTTGTGACAGGTTTTATACAGTGCCCACCCTGTGTCCTACTTCCTTTCAAAGTGTCGGCTCCTGCAGTGCTCAAAGAAATGAACGTACCCTCCTCATTAGTTCACTTGTGAGGTCCGCTCTTGAYTGTTTGTTTAGACAGTTACTTTTCCTGTTACATAGCCTAAGTAGGGGAGACTGGGGTAGTTGTAGCACTTTTGGGCTTTCTATGACTTGGTACTCTCTAATGGTGTATCTTCACTAACTGTAACCTATACAATATTTACAAGCCTTGTCAATTTACACTCCAATTATTACATTATAACAGGGAAGTAAAACATTACTACAAAGAACATGACGTACTGTAACTCTTTTTTTCACCGGCTGCATAATCTCCTGTGGACAGATTCTGCTCAGTTGACCAAATTACACGAGATTTTACTTCTGGGTTATTAAGAAGTTACAGTCTGCATACCAGCAGCCAATTAACACAGCAAGGTCTGATGTTTCCATAATACACTGGAGTACATTCCTGGAGCCGGTCTTCTGAAACAGGATCGGAAAGCAGAGCAGCATAGCCACCCCATATGATCTGAGGGGAATAGGAAGTTTGACTGAGGCGGATATTGGAGAGAAATGCTTCTTGTGTTCCTAAGGTTATATTCAAGATAATCTTTGAAAGACTGCTACTTTAACTTGAGCTGGCCAGGTTCTGGATTCCCGAGAATATATTCCAGAGGAGGTTCTGGCTCTGTCTTTTTAATCCACATTTGTGATCAAAATGGAGTTGTAGACTGGGGAGACGTATTCTCAAAGGAAGTATTATCACTTAACGGTAAATAGTGATTGTAGACTTCCTGCTTGGCTGAGGAGAATAGCATTAAGTATAAGGTATTTTGTGGGTGGTTTAGAAAATAGATGCCTTTAGTCTAAGTATAGGGCCCATGACAAAACCCAGGTGTTTCTAGCCTTTTAATTCAAACGTTTGGGTCCTTGTTTGTGATAATAGCTTATTCATTTCAGAGACTAAAAGTAGGTAGGTAAGGTTTTGCATTATTCATTAAAGAGATACTTCATAAGAAACCTTGAACTATAATTGACTATTTCATGGAAGTCATGTTATTGTCTTCTAACAATACCTCTAATTGGGGATAGACCCGGTCAATGAGTCCTGTATGATCATACGTTAAGTTCCCTCTCCTCAGTGCCTTGAAAACGTTGTTCCTCTCGACTGTGCTACCTAAAATAGTAGCCTACTCATGGTGGGTAAAGCTAACTTTACTGGGGAGAAGGCATTATCTCGAAGCCCATTGATGTCCTCTCGCTCCCTGAGAACGACAAAGGAGCTCCCAGGGCTAACGTTAGACCTTGAACAATGCCAGACGTCACATAGCTTTTTACTGTGAGAAAACAACGGACTGAATAATGAAATGTCAATAACAGCATTTTGCAACATATTGGATGTCAATTGTGCACGTGTAGTTGTTTTGAGTGATTTACAAAGTGGCATGGGTGGATTGAGAGATGAATCCACGTTGATGGATTTCTTGTTAGTTAGAAAGGAAGGGACGAGCCTATCTATCTATGATTGAAAGTTTTCAAGTAGTGTTGACTACCGTGAGAGTCACCAACCAATGAAAAGACAATGAAGACATCATTCAAGAGTAGCATTCCATACAGCAATGCAGGGCTCCCAGCAAATAAGCTACTTTCAATATATATTATATAATAAGGTGTCTGCTAGCCATGAGTTTCTCTCACCTTTTCAATCTGGATACTCTGCGTGGCCCTTGGTTAGAGAGGTTGGGGAAAATCACAGGGAGGCTGACAACACAACCAACCCTCTGCAGTGTGTGCGGGCAGGTGTGCTTTCAGATAAGGAGCAGCTAGTGGAATTAAACTGTGCCTAGTAGAAGACAGAGGAGCTGTGAGACTCAATCCCCGAAGGAAAACACAATCAATGTGCATGTAGAGCCTGAAAATCATTAGGATCGCAAGGATACAGTACATTGAATATAGCAGTGCCCCACACACTCTCATGAGTGATCATATCGTTTAAGTCATTTACTTTTCTCCTTGCTTTTGAAGATATCTGGTCATGGAAATATATCCCAAAATGTGATAATGTACAACAGGTCCCTGGTTTTGGTGCTGTGGCTTAACTGAGAAAGATAGGACATTAGCAAGAATTCAGTGATGCAAAACAACTTAGGGGACATATAGTGCCCCCTACTGACCCAACAATTACCACCCCCAAAGACAATCAACAGGTAAGGGAACAGTCCTGGGCCCAGATGCTATCGTTCTAATGATTAACTTAGCCTTAAGATGCTTTCGGGAAACTGGGCCCAGACATGTTTACTCAGTTGCAATGTTTTTAAGTCTGAGCAAAAGGCCCTGTTTGCAATCAAATTTGGGAACCAGAGGCATACAACAAAACATTTTTATATACAAAACAGCAACACAATATACATATGAGCAGCAGTATACTTGAAAGGTCAAGAGAACCCCCCATTTATTACATAGCGATGCACTGTACAGTTTTGTATAAAAGTACTACACGTAATATCTTGTCAGAAAATCCAAGCCAAACTGGACATATATAAATCATATATAAAATTATAAAACTTCTGTTACATCTTTTATCGTCATTTGAGAAGGTATATACCGTATACATGAATGTAGGCTGTGACACCATAGTACACTTTTTTGTTGTTGTCCTATCCTTGCGACACATTGATTAGCGATTGATTAGTGATCGGCTGGTAACAGTTGCGAGCTCAAAGCCTCATAGCAGGGACTACTTCAGTTGAAGGAAAGTGTTGAAAGGAAGGTCATTTTCAGGTGCTGTTTTTCAGTGCAATGCAAAAGATACACATCGCAGTGTTGCCTGATGCTGCCTCAGACATGACATGAAAACAGACAATTCTAGTGTGATATGGACATATAAAAATCCTCCTTTTCATTTTGTACATTTATACAGCTCATATAAAATATTATACCAATAGCGTACTGTAAAAGGCTATGCAACTGTCTCTCGTATAGTTGCCTCCAGTTTCTTTGGGAGTGGCTCTCTTCTCTCTTCAATGTTGATGACGGGCGTTCGACAGTTCTGTCCCTGATCAAGGTATAACTTAGCGTATACTGGGTTGGAGTAGTTCATGGCCTGGGGAAAAAAGCACAACAACACACGGAGAGTATTACTTTTACACTAAACATGGCCAGGATGAGCTAATAACCATTTCATAAGCCAACATGACTTAAATTAGATTCATTCGTTATTAAAGTATCTCGTATCTTTCAGATGCCCAGCCTATTTGGGTATAAACAACAATCGGCCGTGTTAATTAATGTGATAAAGCATTTTGCAGCACGTCCAGAGCCTATTGTTGCTTAACAAGCAAGACAAGGACACTGTCGCTGACATCCCACCAGGTGACTGTAGACAAGCTCTAGCCATGTGGAACAACAGCAGATGGGTTCCTTTCAATTGTAAAACTGGGTGGTTCGAGCCCTGAATGCCGATTGGCTGACAGCAGTGGCATATCAGACCATATACATTTACATTTACATTTAAGTCATTTAGCAAACGCTCTTATCCAGAGCGACTTACAAGTTACCATGGGTATGACAAAACATGTATTTTTACTGCACTAATTACGTTGGTAATGAGTTTATAACAGCAATAAGGCACCTCGGGGGTTTGTGGTATACGGTCTACATACAGTACCACACCCCATCGGGCCATATTGCTTAATTATAACACATATTACACACATTCTGGAGGAAGCCTTTACCGTAGCTTTCATGAATACAACATGAGATCCTGGATTGGAACCCAATGGCCTTGGCTTTGTATCAACATACACCAGGCTTTTACACAGCATCTCTCCCAGAGAGGACAGTAAAATTCACAAGGAGTTTACCTGTCCAGGAAGGATCTCCTTCGGGAGATGACGAACTCCGTCAGGGTGAACTGACAGAGTGTGCAGGTGACTAGACCTCACACCAACACACCAACCCTACAACACATAATGACCACGTTAACATCACACACCAACCCAACAACACAACCGTTACAGTTTTACCTTCCAGAATAGAATAAAATACATCTTTGTCTATTGGCTACATGCCAATATCCACACTGGCATACCACTGAATCAATGTATCGGGCATGCGTTCTATGTAGTGCGCTAGTGTGGGTATTGCGTAGCCCTTGTTAGTAACTCAGGGAAAAGGGAGGATACAGGAGTAAGCGTTTCCAAACCTTGTGTGGGTCCAGGGTGAAGCTTGGCTGAAGGTGATTCCCAGCATCAGAGTGATTGTCGTGGTCCACCTCATACATGTTGTACGAGGGGTTACCGATCTCTACGTTTAGCCCACCATTCGCCATGGGCTGCCGCTGGACTATTTTCCCCCTGTAAATCATAACATTGACAGCATTATAAACCTTCATGACTGCTTACTACGATTAGCATGACCATTAATCACACAACAGAACATGTACAGTGCCTTCGGAAAGTATTCAGACCCCTTGACTTTTTCAAAATTTTGTTACGTTACAGCCTTATTCTAAAATGGAATAAATGAAAAAATCCTAAGAAATCTACACACAACACTCCATAATGACAAAGCCAAAACAGGTTGGTAAAAAACAGAAATATATTATTTGCATAAGTATTCTGACCCTTTGCTATGAGACACAAAATTGAAGTCGCTCTGGATAAGAGCGTCTGCTAAATGACTTAAATGTAATGTAAATGTAACACAGGTGCATCTTGTTTCCATTGATCATTCTTGAGATGTTTCTACAACTTGATTGGAGTACACCTGTGGTAAATTCAATTGATTGGACATGATTTGGAAAGGCACACACCCATCTTGATAAGGTCCCACAGTTGACGGTGCATGTCAGAGCATAAACCAAGCCGCGAGGTCGAACAAATTGTCCGTAGAGCACCGAGACAGGATTGTGTCAAGGCACAGATCTGGGGAAGGGTACCAAAATATTTCTGCAGCATTGAAGGTCTCCAAGAACACAGTGGCCTCCATCATTCTTAAATGGAAGAAGTTTGGAACCACCAAGACTCTTCCTAGAGCTGGCCGCCCAGCCAAACTGAGCAATCGGGGGAGAAGGGCCTTGGTCAGGGAGACCAAGAACCTGATGGTCACTCTGACAGAGCTCTAGAGTTCTTCTGTGGAGATGGGAGAACCTTCTAGAAGGACAACCATCTCTGCAGCACTCCACCAATCAGGCCTTTATGGTAGAGTGGCCAGACGGAAGCCAATCCTCAGTGAAAGGCACATGACAGAAAGCTTGGAGTTTGCCAAAAGGCACCTAAAGCCTCTCAGACCATGAGAAACAAGATTCTCTGGTCTGATTAAACCAAGATTGAACTCTTTGGCTTGAATGCCAAGTGTCATGTCTGGAGGAAACCTGTCACCATCACTACGGTGAAGCATGGTGGTGGCAGCAGCATGCTGTGGGGATGTTTTTTAGCGGCAGGGACTGGGAGACTAGTCAGGATCGAGGGAAAGATGAACGGAGCAAAGTACAGAGAGATCCTTGATGAAAACCTGCTCCAGAACGCTCAGGACCTCAGACTGGGGTGAAGGTTCCCCTTCCAACAGGACAACGACCCTAAGCACACAGCCAAGACAACACAGGAGAGACTTCGGAACAAGTCTCTGAACATCCTTGAGTAGCCCAGCCAGAGCCCGGACTTGAACCTGATCGAACAACTCTGGAGAGAACTGAAAATAGCTGTGCAGCAACGCTCCCCATCCAACCTGACAGAGCTTGAGAGGATCTGCAGAGAAGAATGGGAGAAACTCCCAAAATACAAGTGTTCCAAGCTTGTAGCGTCATACTCAAGAAGACTCAAGGCTGTAATCGCTGCCACCGGTGCWTCAACAAAGTCCTGAGTAAAGGGTCTGAATACTTAAGTAACTGTGATATTTCAGTTTTACATTTTTTTATGAATTAGCAAACATTTCTAAAAACCTGTTTTTACTTAATCATTATGGGGTATTGTGTGTAGATTGAAAAAAATGATTTAATCAATTTAAGGCTGTAACCTAGCAAAACGTGGAAAAAGTCAAGAGGTCTGAATACTTTCCGAAGGCATTGTATGTAGTATGAAGTGACTGGTTATCTTTTGGAATCTGTCTGCTTAGAAGTAAAGACATACCTTTGCTTCCTCTTGCATATGAAAACCCCCAAGGCCATGGTAGTGATGAGAACCACAAGCAGAACCAGTGGGACAATGATGGCCATGCTTCCTGTAACACACAGAACAAACTATTCGAGTTATGTTCAATACGTAACATACTTCCCTCCTCTCTGTAGTGAAACAATACAATATGTTAACATTCAAAAAAGCTTCAGGGGTTGGAAAAATAACTTTCCAACAAGGTTCTTCATATGGGGACTGCATTTCTATGTTAAAGTCAGTCTATGGGGGTAAAAGGCTCAGTCTGCGCAGTTAAGCCTTGAGAACAAGTCGACAGTGAAATGTCAGACTGCAGACCAAGATCAAATACCAATCTCTGGGAGGGTAGAGCGGTTCAAAGAGTCTGAAAAAGGTCTCCAAATCCAGACAACAGCACTTTAAAACTGAAAATAGACTGTTTTTTCTTGAAGGGATTTTGTGTCTATGTTTGTGTGTGTGAATGTGTGTGTGTACAGATGTAGGATCATAATTTGAGCCAGTTTGCTACAGCAGGAAAATAAACCTGCAGCAACAGGAAATATGAATTATTATCTGGATTCTAATTAAATGTACGTTTTTGTAGGGGTTGATACATTTTCCGTAAGGGCAAATCCAAAATGAATTTTCAAAATGGACATTACAAACTTTAGAAGCTTTTTAAAACTCAAATACACCACAAGTTTGCAAATTCTAGGCAACAAAATAGTGATCAAATTAAGATTTTACATCAATCTGTATGTTTCTGTGTGTTTGAGAGAGAGCGAGCAAGCAAGAGATAGAGATAAAGAGAGAGAGTCTCTTCACCACACTTTCCAATAACTACTCACCCACGCTGATGTTGCCAGACAGACTGGTCTTGGGGGTAAGTCTCTCACACTGTGTACCTGACCAATCAGCTGGACACCTAGAAAAGTCACAATGAGTATGAATAGCTGTCTGTTGGTCAAACCAAGTAGCTTTAAAAGAAGGCTATAGTGTACACACACACTATAGCCTTATCAATTAGGGAGGACGGGCTCCTGGTAATGACTGGAGCGGAATCGGTGGAATGGTATCAAATACACCAAACACATGGTTTCCAGGTGTTTGGGGAAAGGGGGATTAGAGGTTGACCGATTAATTGGGGCCGATTTCAAGTTTTCATAACAATCGGTAATCGGCCTTTTTGGACGCCGATTATATTGCAATCCACGAGGAGACTGCGTGGTAGGCTGACCGCCTGTTACGCGAGTGCCGCATCAAAAGGACCTTGTGGCTGCAAGYAGKCAAGGTAAGTTGCTTGCTAGCATTAAACGTATCTTATAAAAAACAATCAATCTTCACATAATCACTGGTTAACTACACATGGTTGARGATATTACTAGMTTAACTAGCTTGTCCTGCGTTGCATATAATCAATGCAGTGCCTGTTAATTTATCATCGAATCACAGCTTACTTCAACTCCACTAAACGGGTTTAACAAAAGCGCATTTGCGAAAAAAGCACAATCGTTGCACAAATGTACCTACCCATAAACATCAATTCCTTTCTTAAAATCAATACACAGAAATATATATCTTTTTACCTGCATATTTAGTTAAAAGAAATTCATGTTAGCAGGCAATATTAACTAGGGAAATTGCGTCACTTCTCTTGCGTTCAGTGCAAGCAGAGTCAGGGTACATGCAGCAGTTTGGGCCGCCTGGCTCGTTGCGAACTGTGTGAAGACCATTTCTTCCTAACAAAGACCATAATTAATTTGCCTGAATTTTACATAGTTATGACATAACATTGAAGGTTGTGCAATGTAACAGCAATATTTAGACCTAGGGTTGCCACCCGTTCGCTAACATACGAACGGTTCCGTATTTCACTGAAAGAATAAACGTTTTGTTTTCGAAATGATAGTTTCCGGATTTGACCATATTAATGACAAAAGGCTCGTATTTCTGTGTGTTTATTATATTATAATGAAGTCTATGACTTGATATTTGATAGAGCAGTCTGAGCGGGGGTAGGCAGCAGCACGCTCGTAAGCATTCATTCAAACAGCACTTTACTGCGTTTGCCAGCAGCCCTTAACAATGCTTGAAGCACAGCGCTGTTTATGACTGAAAAGCCTATCAACTCCCGAGATTAGGCTGGCCATACTAAAGTGCCTATAAGAACATCCAATAGTCAAAGGTATATGAAATACAAATGGTATAGAGAGAAATAGTCGACGCATCATAATTCCGATAACTACAACCTAAAACTTCTTAACTGGAAATATTGAAGACTCATGTTGAAAGGAACCACCATCTTTCATATGTTCTCATGTTCTGAGCAAGGAACTTAAACGTTAGCTTTTTGACATGGCACATATTGCACTTTTAATTTCTTCTCCATAACTGTTTTTGCATTATTTAAACCAAAGTGAACATGTTTCATTATTTATTTGAGACTAAATTGATTTAATTTATGTATTATATTAAGTGTTCATTGTTCATTAAGTAATGTTGTAATTGTCATTATTACAAATATATATATATGTATATAAAAATCGGCAGCTTAATCGGTATCTGCTTTTTTTGGTCCACCAAAAAACGATATCGGCAATGCAAAATCATAATCGGTCGACCTCTAAGGGGGAAACCTAGTCAGTTGTACAACTGAATGCATTCAACTGAAATGTGTCCTTTGCATTTAACCCAACCCCTCTGAATCAGAGGTGCGGGGGACTGCCTTAAATCGACATCCACGTCTTCGGCGCCCGGGGACCAGTGGGTCAACTGCCTTGCTCAGGCATAACGGCAGATTTTTACCATGTCAGCTCGGGGATTTGATCCAGCAACCTTTCGGTTACTGGCCCAACGCTAGGCTACCTGCCATTCCATTTGCGCAGTTCCGGACATTATTATGAGCCATCCTCCCCTCAGCAGCCTCCTGTGACACACACACATCTCTTCATTTCATCTCCTCATTTGTTAAAGTCTCAGGGAACATGCATGGATAATTCATTCCCGCATCGAGTTAAAGGAAATAAGCATAATCTCACAAGAAAGTCTACAACCCAAATGGCACCCTATTCCCTACATAGTGCACTACCTTTGACTAGAGCCCATAGGAATCTGGTCAAAAGTGGTGCACTATGTAGGGAATAGGGTGCTATATGGGACGCAGAAGGTTTGGATGTCATCCAGAGACAGTGATCCATTAGRAGTTACCTCTTTCCCCTCCCTTGCCCAGGGGATAGGAAGACATGCAATTACGCTATATGGAACCTGACAACGGTGATCGCATGATGATGAAATGATATTAGCTAATATTAAATGGACTGTAAGCAGTATTTAATCAAACTTTCATTAGAGGGACTGTGGCTCGCTGCAGGTACCACATGAATCATAGTCCTGAAGGGAATGACAGCTTGTAGCTGACCTATAGAACCACACCGTTTGTTGCTTGGGAATATGTTCAGCTGCAGACGGACCGGGTTATTATCGGGTTTTCACGACATGTAATTGAGAGGCTAGTGCAAAGAGAGAAACGTCAGGTGCGTTTGTGCTGTGAATGACGGGACGGGGAACATGTGTGGTAAGGAGTTCTATCGTACAATATGTTAGACGACAGACAAGAGGTGCTGGTGAGAGCCTGAGTTGGGGAGTGATGAGCAGAGCGGATGCTGCTGGAAAGTGAGACAGTGAGGGCTGGCCTCGGGAAATGGCAGGAGAGGAGGAGGGAAGGAGATGAGGAGAGGAGGGAGGAGGGGAAGGGAGTCAGGGAAGAGAGGAGGGGTAAAAGTCAGACCTACTTGCACTGGGGTTTGTTTAAGGCAGTTAACGTGCAAATCCCTGTATTCTGACAGTAGTTATCACACGGATTGGCCCGCTGGTCACAGCGCTGGTTCAAAAACCCAGGCGTGCAGCTGCAGCACAGAGAAATGATCGCCACATGAACGAATCATATATTGAGGAACACAGAGACAAAGTCTGGGTCTGAAATGGCACCCTATTCCCTAAATAGTGCACTCCCTTTGACCAGGGCCCACATATGGAATAGAGTGCCATTTTGGACACACAGATAAAAGAAGATCGAGCACAATACATTCTCACAGTCCACCAGCTCGGGCCATTGGAGGATACGGAGTATGAAATCGAACAGATGGAGCTAGGCCCTATTCCATCCTAGTGTTTACATAGGATGTGTGTGTGTGTGTTCAGGTGAGAAAGCAAAGGGTTGTGGCAAGCAATCCATCCAATGTCACGCCAAGTGGGAGCAAAATAAGTTCTCAACCATAGGAATAGCCTAAGATTGTTGTTTGAGATCTATAGCATGACACATATAGCCCTCTAGGTACGTGTCGTCTTTGTCCACCACCAACCCAATAAAACAAGCAATTGGATGACAAAGATAAAAGCAAAAAACGAACAAAAACAATGAGCGGGAAACCGCTCATTCAAAGCTGTAGTATAGGAGGCAGTGGTATGTACAGTATCTAGGCATACCGTTTAAAGCTACAATCCTTAATTGAAACAATAACAAAGCACGCACCCAACCTCTGTTTTGGTAATAGGCTGAGGAATGGGCCTGGAGAAATGTAACCACTCTCAAATTCTTAGACAGGATTATGGATGCAAGGGCTGACCGTCCATGATATCACAGTTATAGTTTAACAATGTTTTAAGGACATACAGTTTGTTTACCTTTACATTGTTTACAAACATTGGAGTAAAATAATTATATTTTAGGTTCTGATGGGGTACGACAGTTAAACTAAGCTCATGAGGCATTTATAAGTTATATTATTCAAGAATCAATGGGTATATATTATTAATTTGGCTATGCAGACTGTAACACATGTATATTACTGAATATGATGAATTCCAAAAGTCCAGTGATGCAAGCCCTAGAAACAAACACAACCAAAAGCCATCTGTATACTTTAATATCATTTGCAAGAGAAAAAGGAACACAAACCCTTTTACCTTGGAAAAACGTGGAAATATGCCACCTCAGTGTGAGACCTCATTGTTTTCTACTATGTCCCCATCTTAGTAGCCTGGGTCTAATCCAGTCTCRACTACAGTACCTGCTCTGTCTCTCACAGCAAAACCACACAACCACTTTCAATACCACTAATTGTATCAGTGACGTGTGTGTGTGTGACACAACTGAAAGCAGAACGAAGACAAACACAATGGCTGCGTTTACACAGGCAGCCCAATTCTGATCTGTCGCCACTAATCGGTCTTTTGACCAATCAGATCAGATTATTTTTCCAAAATATCAGAATTGGGCTGCCAGTGTAAAGAGCAGCCAAAGAGAGGTACAGTACGCTCTTAAGAAAACTGATGACGACAACCGGCTCAATTGAAAGCAATAGAATCAACGGAAATAGAAACGGACTTACTGGCAGAACGGCAGACTGGTCTCAGGGTCCTGGCGACAGGTTCCTCCGTTGTAACAGTATCCATCACACAGCTGACAGGTGGCTGCCACTCTGCCGTTACTGCAGCTGTAAGGACAGGACGGGAAGACGGCGATGACTTCATAAAGCCTGACAAGCATATGTCTAATGCGTTTATAACGCCTTAATGCATTTTTCTATGACGCAAGCCCTGAACCATGGAGACAGGAGAATGCTGACATGTGGTAGCATCCACAAACATATAATTACTAGAATGGATATTCCTTTCAAGTCAATGTTCCGTGATGGGTGGACCGGCCTTATTGAGTGTACCAATAAGTAGCATCAGTCAAATGTTTCATTCTAGTAATTCTTGTCGGTAACATTGTTTGGATATTCACAGACTATCAGTAAAATGTCAACTAACTATCAAACCCTAATCCTAACCCTAAACTAATCCTAACCCTAAACTAATCCTAACCCTAAACTAATCCTAACCCTAAACTAATCCTAACCCTAAACTAATCCTATCTAAAACAAATCCTAACCCTAACGTAATCCTACCCTTAAACTAACTACCCAAATCTAATCCTAGCCATGAACAAGTCTAACCTAAAAACTAATCCAATCCTAAACTAATCCTAACCCTAAACTAATCCTAACCCTAAACTAATCCTAACCCTAAACTAATCCTAACCCTAAACTAATCCTTACCCTAACCCCTGTTCTAACCGTAACCGTAGCAAGCAGTTGCTTATCAACAGATAGATTGTTGATAGTCCCATCTTTACAGATGGTCATACGATCTGGACTATCTACTCAGATGATGCTTACTTGCAGGACACGTTGTCCGTCTCCGGGTTGACAGTACACGGTGCCCCTCGACACTGGAGACATCTGTCCACTTCACACTTCACTCCCTCGTATCTGGTTGAGCACACACACTCCACGTGGCTCTTGCTTGACAGAGTACAAGCCTTCGAATTGGTACAGTAGTGATGGCAGATATCTGGAACCAAGGTGGGAGGAAAAGAAGGCGTCTTTATTTCATGTGTTCACATTCCTGGTCTCCACTGTATCAATCAGATGTAACATCAATTTGTTCAGCCCTTGAAACTGAGTGTTTGCAAGAAAGCATCTTCTGGAGTGATTTTCCTGCAAACGCTATTTTAAAACCACCAGAGGAGAGGGTGGAGGAGACTAAGACAAAATATTCCAACTCATCTTTAGATGTTGTGGTAATTGTGGAAACCACAAACCCCTCTCTTCTCATTGCGGAACTGATGCAACATAAATATTGATGATTGCTTGTCATAAAACAGGCACATCTTTGTGCTGGTGTGATGTGTGTGTGTGTGTGTCTGACCTCACGTAGAGACAACGCGCTCCCAGTGTACTCGCCATACAGCGACACACTGGCTGGTTCCCCTTGCTGACGTCACAGGTGCCGCCATTCAACAGTACGTTATCACACACCCTTCCTCTCACAGACGGTCCTGTGAAACCACAGCAACATCGACCGTAGGCCTCCCTGAGAGATATCGAAAGAGAGAGGAGAGAGGACAGAGAAGAAACAAGCGCTGAGAGAGAGAGAGCAGGGAGGAGAGAAGAGAGAGAGAGACGAGAGAAGGGACAGCAGAATGATAGATGCGAGAGGGAGAGAAAGAGAGATGAGGAGAAGCGAGAGAGAGAGAAAGACATGAGAGAGGAGGGAGAGGGAAAAAAGAGGGAGGAAGAGAGAAGGGGGAGGGGGAGGTAAGGAAGAGAGAGAGATGAAGCTCGAGAGAGAGCGGACGGCAGGAGAGAGACGTAAGAGAGAAAGACGAGAGAGAGAGAGAGAGACAGAGAATGAATAGATGGATGGAGGAGAAAAACGAGAGTGGAGAGAGAGGAAAGAAGTGAGATGGTGGAGAGGACAAAAGAGGGGGAAACGAGAGAAGGGGGAGAGGGAGGAAGAGACGAGAGAGAGAGGGGGTGGAGATGTAGTTTGATTTATTTGACATTCTATAGAAATCGGCAAAAAAATTGTGTTGCTGATATCAATAATGCACAAGCATGTCACTGTCTAACGTCACAATGGAAAAGCAACGCGAATACAAGGCAGGAGTGTGATTTCTCTCACATTACACACAAAGGTGATGCCCACAAAGAGACTCCGGGGTCCAATGTTTCAAACAGCCATGTCTATTTGCACTGGACGGATTTCAACTAGTTTCACACTGGTCCTATGACCGCTTGGAGAGCTTACATGCTGAAATACAAATCTGCGTGCGCCGCCTCACTGACTGGGATGAATAGAAACTTACTGTGTGGTAGTGGTGTGTATGTGTGTTGTGCGTGTCTGACGTTCTTTCTCCGCTGTTCCATCTGTCAGCTAAGAGGCAAGTGTTATTGATATCGCCATGCCAACACTAACATTTAACTGTTATTTCACGCATAATATTTGACCGCCTCATTTCCTGGCTTCAAAACTCCTCCCCAAAAAAATGTCCTCAGAAGAGAAAGAAAAGAGAGAAGTGTTGATCTGTTGCATTTTATTTATAATCTCCACTCTCAATTGTTATTCTGGAGAAGAGAGGAGGAGAGGAAGAGGAGAGAGAGAGAGAGAGACAAGGCGATAGGAATGAGAGAGAGGGGAGAGAGAGAGAGAGAGAGAGAGAGAGAGAGAGACAACCTCTCTCTGCATTACTGTAACGGAACCAGGGGGACCTGGACTTTTGGGGACTTCAATGTGCTTTAAACAACTGGTTCAAAAATGGATAGCAATGCCACGACGTTTAAGCGTGTCTTGCAATATTCTGGTGCTACTTGTAGACGTCCTCAGCTAAGCGTGCATACCAAAGTGGGGGCATACATACTGCATTTTCAGATACGTCTACAGCGTACATCTCTCAGGGGTAGTCCAAACTAAAGAGATCACTGCACTTTCCTATGGCTTTCTGACACAGGAGGCACTGGCAAAAAGAAAATATGCACTAATCTCCAATCAACAACTCCATAAAGCAAGGGGAATTCAAAACCATTCCATGGAGTGTCTCCTGATTTGAGTTATTTCCATTACATTGGTGTCCAATTAAAGATCTACAACCAGGTGTGGGGAGTTCCTAACTAATCAGTGACCTTAATTGATCCATTCTAGTACAGGGGAGGACCTGCAGGCACACTGCCCTCCGTGGAATAAGTTTGACACGTGACGTCGAGCGATAGTTATTTAGAAGCAGATTATCAATCATGCAGCAGAACTGGCATCTGGTGGGCAGGATCTCAATGGCTGTCAGGACAGGGCCTCGCGGTCTCCAAACCAGGTCCCAACGCTCATTTCCCACAGTCACGGATGGTTGAGCGCCCTCTCCTGTCTGGAGGTCCCAGTGGAAGAGAGGGGCATGGCCACACACACACACACACACACACACACACACACACACACACACACACACACACACACACACACCACACACACACACACACACACACACACACACACACACACACACACCACACACACACAACACACACAACACACACACGTAGCGAAGGGGGGCTTACCTATGGAAGGCCTGAGGCATGTGCCCCCAGCTCTACAGTAGTCTTTACAGTGGTTCACTTCACAGCGCTCCCCGGAGAAATTTGGCCAGCAGTAGCACCGCAGCTCCCCCTTCTCGTTGGTGATGCATCGCCCTCCGTTCTCGCAGGCGGGGCGACACAGCGCTCCTGAAAGCAAATGGTGTAGGCCCACGTGTTAAGATTGAAACCATGGCAACCTTGACCTGCTCCCATTAATATCTAATGAGTGGATTAACTCAAGTTTCTGAAAGGCTGGAACTCAAATGGGCTTCACTGACTGTTCTATGCACAACTGCTTGTATGGTACCTTCACTTTCACGCCAATTTACTCAGCATATGAAAGATCCAGTCTCAGTTGGATCAAATGAAAGTATTGCAGGTTGACCAGGCCTACTGCACTGAGATGTTAGTGTCCCTGCAGCCTACTGCACTGAGATGTCAGTGTCCCTGCAGCCTATTGTACTGAGATGTTAGTGACCCTGCAGCCTACTATACTGAGTGTCCCTGCTCATTGAATAGCTAGCTGGTTGACAGGTAGGCATACTGTACCCAACACATTGGTGTCCTACTGTACCTGATGTGTTGGTGTCCCTACAGGTCCTGTTGATTAGCGTGGTCCCCTCAGGACAGAAACAGCTGGCTCCGGCAGGGTTGAGCAGACACAGGAAATCACAGCCCATCCTTAGGCACGGATTGGACACTGACACAGCCAATGGGACAAAGGTTAGAAAGCAGGGTCTATGAGTTTGTGGAGCGTAGAAACGTAAACGACCGTGCTCTCTACCACTGTGTTGATTGAATGGACCTGGTTGGTTGCAGTGATCATATTCTGTGCTGTCTGTTCATTTGACACTATGTAACATAGACAAAAMAATGAATATCAAGATGACACGCACTAAGAGAAAATCCTGTTCTGTCATAATGAAAGGCTCAAACTTTTCAAAGTCAAACATGAGATCCTTTTGATTGTGTTTAACTGAGAGAGAACAACAGTGTGATCCTCTGGGCTGGGGCTAGGGCTAATGATGCATCAGGAAGAGCTTCAACTGGCCCTTAGAAGTGGCATACAGAGGCATGCAGTACAGTTCCCACCAAACAGATGACTACATTGCCATTCAACTCTCACAGAACATCCACAGAACCAGACGACAGTAAACAAACAACTGTCAGTAGTCATTGGAGAGAGGGAATAGGAGAGGAAAGGGAGAGGGAGCCAGAGAGAGAGGGGAGAGAAAGAGAGAGAGGGGAGAGAAAGAGAGACAAACACAGACAGACAGACAGAGTGAGAGAGACAGAAAGAGAGAGAATGGGGAAAGAGAAAGGGATTGTTAAGGTGATTGTTAGCCTACCGTCTTGCTGTTTGAATCGGTGGAGGACCAAGATAATGGAGGGTCTCTCTACTCCCAGATGGAGTCGTTCCATTGGCTGTTTTCCGTACTTATGGACCCGGAAGACATCATTCCTCATCCCGATCCCATAGATATAGTCCTCAAAGATATCAATCCTTACAGGCTGGGAAAGACCTTGGGACAGAACAAGTGGAAACAACTGTAACACGACTAGTAAGGGAGAAAATGGGCCCCTCAATAATTCATCTGAATTCCAAATAATATAAAATAATATTTAGCAAAATGTTCTATTGCTCTACCCTCCACCCTTGAAGGGATGAGCCAAGCGCATTTGATAAGAATGACAACAACTTGAGGGAATGGACAATTAAAGAAGATGCAACCTGCAGAGTAGCCCTTTACACTCGTACCTGTATACGTGCTGAAAATGGCAGATTTGGACACTGATCAGTGTCTACATTGGAAAGAAGTGGCTGTACAGTAACATTAACGTGCTATACAGTACATGACGTCAGAGCTCTGTACGGGTGTTGACTGACAGCCACTCTGAACTTGAGCACCGCACACGATAAGTTTCCCCCATCCCTCCCGCTAATTTGGCAACTTTAGCACATTTTTGGCTGTCTGAGCGAGGGAAATGCTGTAAATGAAGATGAATCAATGTGTTTTGAAAGACGAGATGTTGAGGATTATTAAAAAAATACTGCTTTGATGCCAAAACACCTGTGAGTGCAAATGCGCGCTTCACATTTCCATATCATAAAAGTCATGTGATATACAGTGTCAACGTTTATGATCACTATGTTTGATGTACGGTTACAAGATGACCTGGCTTTATACCCGGGTTGTCCTGAACAGAATGACCACGCTGCGAACCACGCATGCACTCATGCCTCCATTCTATGCGCACCAAAATGACGATTTGCTTCTCTGAATTGCCTCGTATTTTATAATTTAGCTCGTCATGTTGGCAATAGAACAAGCTTTCAACCAACCATGCCCACCTGACCCAGATAACGATTTATAATGGACCATTTTTGGATTGCGTCAACAAGAACAGTAATTGTGTAAAAGTCTGCTTCCTCTAATTCCTCAACGGCATAGCTAGCAGAGCTCAAAAAAGTACCTTAGTTATTTGACTTCATGGAAAGGACTTAGGATCTCTGCACACTTTGGAGAGGTGTGAGACCACTCAGGAACACCAGTAAGACCTCTCACTCAAACCCGTCATGTTTTGTCTTATGTTGCACCTACCCCAAATTTTCCAAGAATATTCTCATGTTACTGAATTTATCCAGAGCATTTTTAGATTTAGTTACCAACAAAAATGTAAAATGCCCATAAAATTAACAGTGTAATGTTTGGATTCAGTCTTGTGTTAGGTCAACTGCTGTGTCATCACCTTCAGTCTAATAATTTCCCCACAATCTCCAAACAGTTCCCTTTGATTGCTACCATGGTTATGCATATGCTTTCCATATTTCTTCTGTAGGAAACATTTCAATTTAGCCCTGTCCACATAGGCCATTTTCAACGAGTGTAAAGGGTTAAGGACATGCATGTCTTCTGTGTTCGTCTGTGCTTTGCTCACCATGAGCACTGCTCACCGCCACCACAGAGTCCGATCCATCGAATCGAACGCTCCCGATCACAGACAACTCTGTATCAGCCCAGTACAAACGCTGGTTGAAATAATCAATGGCAAGTCCTGTGAAGTTGTAAAACATATTAGTCACTCTATATAAGCTGTGGGAAAGCGCAGCAAACTTTGCTTCGGACAAGCGCTGCATTCTATCAAAATGTATCACTCGACACTAAACGAAACAGGATATTGATTCGCCTAGATATGACATGCAGGAAATAAAGTACACAGCTCCATATTTCCTGCTTATGGGAACTTCCTGAAGGTATTGTTATATGTCACATGACCAGAAGTTCGAGAGCACCTACCACTGGGTCTCCTGAGGTTCTTCTCCACTAAGATTCTCCTCATAGACCCATCCATGGCAGCCTCCTCGATGTGGGAGTGGTCTCCTACCACTGTCCAGTACATCATCCTAGAGGAAGTACAGGAAGTAAGTAAAGGAAGAATAGGTAATTATAGCAGGTAATAAGGACAGGGCAGAGGATCAGGCATAATTTGCTGTCTGCCCAAATGTGTTATCTGCCCAAAGAAAAAATATAGTCACAAAATTGCCAATCTGATATGTGGTTGTTTTACCTAGCAACTTTAGTTGATTGCACTAATTGTCAATTGATAAGAGCGTCTGCTAAATGACTCAAATGTAATTCATGTAAGGATTCATCTTACCCTCGAGCTGGGTTAACAGTGATAGAGTAAGGCTCCCCGGCGATGTCTGTGATGAGACGAGAGCAGTTTGGCCCTGCCAGCTGGCCCACYTTGATGGAATATCTGAGCCTCCTCCAGTGGGCGTTGTAGTAGCTGAACCAATGCATCCTGGAGTGGTCTGTCCAGTAGACGTTGCCAGTCACCCAATCTGCAGATATATCCCTGGGCCTTCTGAAGTCAGGACACTGGAGAAGAAGAACYTGTTTACACGTTTACTGACATGACTTTCATACTCTAACCTGGACATTGACTTACAAACTGAAAGCATGTAGACACACACACATTCTCTCTCTCCCTTTCTCTCGCTCTCTCTCTGTCGAAATACACTACATGACCAAAAGTATGTGGACACCAGCTCGTCAAACATCTCATTCCAAAAGCATGGGCATTAATATACAGTTGGCKCCCCCTTTGCTGCTKTAACAGCCTCCACTCTTCTGGGAAGGCTTTCCACTAGTTGTTGGAACATTGCTGAGGGGACTTGCTTCCATTCAGCCACAAGAGCATTAGTGAGGTTGGGCACTGATATGGGCAATTAGGCCTGGCTCGCAGGCGGCGTTCCAATTCATCCCAAAGGTGCTTGATGGGGTTGAGGTCAGGGCTTTGTGCAGGCCAGTCAAGTTCTTCTAAACCGACCTCGACAACCCATTTATTTATGGACCTCGCTTTGTGCACGAGGGCATTGTCATGCTGAAACAGAAAAGGGCCTTCCCCATTCTGTTGCCGCAAAGTTGGAAGCACACAATCGTCTAGAATGTCATTGTATGCTGTAGCGTTAAGATTTCCCCTCACTGGAACTAAGGGTCCTAGCCCGAACCATGAAAAACAGTCCCAGACCATTATTCCTCCTCCGCCAAACTTTACAGTTGGCACTGTGCATTTGCGCAGGTGGCATTCTCCTGGCATCCGCCAAACCCAGATTCATCTGTCGGACTGCCAGATGGTGAAGCGTGATTCATCACTCCGGAAAACACATTTCCACTGCTCCAGAGTCCAAAGCAGGCGATCTTTACACCACTCCAGCTGACGCTTGGCATTGCGCATGGTGATCTTAGGCTTGTGTGCGGCTGCTTGGCCATGGATACCCATTTCACGAAGCTCCCGACGAACAGTTATTGTGCTGACGTTGGTTCCAGAGGCAGTTGGAACTCGGTAGTGAGTTTTGCAACCGAGGACAGATGATTCTTACGCACTACGTGCTTCAGCACTCACCGGTCCCGTTCTGTAAGATTGTGTGGCCTACCACTTCGCAGCTGAGCCGTTGTTGATCCTAGATGTTTCCACTTCACAATAATAGCACTTACAGTTGACTGGGGCAGCTCTCGGAGGGCAGAAATTTAACGAACTGTGCCACGTTGAAAGTCACTGAGCTCTTCAGTAAGGCCATTCTACTGACAAATGCTTGTATATGGAGCGTGCATGGCCATGTGCTCGATTTTATACACCGGTCAGCAATGGGTGTGGCTGAAATAGCCAAATTCACACATTTGAAGGGGTGTCCACATACTTTTGTATATATAGTGTCATTTCAGTTCAAGTGTCAAATCAGTGCTACAGTGCTCTTTGAAGTCACACAGCTCCTGTGCGCTGTCCCCTTCACTCCCTTTCCCAGGGCTCAAATCAAACCAATTAATGTCAGAGATATTGAGTGGCTGTTAGGTCCTGTTCCATTCTGGTCTCAAAGGCAGAGCAGTTAAGTAGTATAGAGACCCTCTGAGGAAATTGTCTCGCTTTGCTACACTCATGGCTGTCGTATGAGTGTGTGGAACTTGGAATTGCTACCATCAAAATGAATTTGATATATTCAAGGTTGCACTTTCAGGAGAAATAACAAAGAATATCAGATATMTTCCGTGAGTTATTTCCAAAAGGTTTTAATATCAAATGAACATTTTATTTGTCATGCCCGATACAACAAGGTAGTATGACCTTACCGGTGAAATGCTTACATTAAAGCCTCTTAACAACATGCAGTTTAGAGAAATAGAGTTAAGAATATTCAAAAAATAAACTAAAGTCATTTTTTTTTTCACATACGAGGCTATATACAGGGGGTAGCGGTACGAATTAATGTGCTGAAGGTACAGGTAGTCCAGGTAACTTTGTAAAGTGACTATGATAGATAATAAAATGAGTGCAGAGTCTAAAACCAAGGGGGGATGGGGGGGGGGGGGCGCGTTCAATGTAAATAGGTTGGGTGGCCATTTCATACTTGTTCATCAGTTTGTATGGCTTGGGGGTAGAAAGCTGTTAAGAGTGCTCTGTCTGAGACTAGGTGCTCCGGTACGATTGCGGTGCGGTAAGAAGAGAGACAGTCTATGACTGGGTGACTGGAATCTTGCAATTTTTGGGCTTTCCTCTGACACTGCCTAGGATTAGGTCCTGGATGCAGGAAGCTTGGCCCCAGTGATGTACTGGGCCGTACGCACTCCTCTGTAGTGCCATACGGTCAGATGCCGAGCAGTTGACATACTAGGCGGGATGGAACCGGTCAGGATGCTCTCAAAGGTGGCAGGCTGTAGAACTTTTGAGGATCTGGGGACCCATGCCAAATCTTTTCAGTCTCCTGAGGGGGAAAGGGTGTTGTCGTGCACTCTTAACGACTGTCTTGGTGTGTTTGGACCATGATAGTTCATTGGTGATGTGGACACAAAGGAACTTGAAACTCCCGACCCGCTCCACTTCAGCCCCGTCAATGGGGACCTGTCCGCCCCTTCTTTTCCTGTAGTCCACGATCAGCCCCTTTGTCTTGCTCACATTCTCTGACCTCCTCCCTATACGCTGTCTCATCGTTGTCGGTGATCAGGCCTACCACTGTTGTGTCAACAGCAAACTTAAGGATGGTGTTGGAGTCGTGCTTGGCCACGCAGTCGTGGGTGAACAGGGAGTACAGGAGGGGATTAAGTACGACTAAGTAAAATCATACAATGTGATTTTCTGGATTTTTGTTTTAGATTCCGTCTCTCACAGTTGAAGTGTACATATGATAAAAATTACAGACCTCTACATGCTTTGTAAGTAGGAAAACCTGCAAAATCGGCAGTGTATCAAATACTTGTTCTCCCCACTGTAGGTGTTCCTTTTGTCCAGATGGGAAAGGGCAGTGTGGAGTACGATTGAGATTGCGTCATCTGGGGATCTGTTGGGGTGGTATGTGAATWGGAGTGGGTTTAGGGTTTCCGGCATGATGGTGTTGATGTTAGACATGACCAGCCTTTTAAAGCATTTCAAGGCTACCAACTTAAATGCTACGGGTCGGTAATAATTTAGGCAGGTTACCTTCGCTTTCTTGGGCATAGGGACTATGGTGGTCTGTTTGAAACATCTAGGCATCACAGACTCTGCCAGGGAGAGGTTATAAATGTCTGTGAAGACGCTTGCCAGTTGGTCCGCGCATGCTTTGAGTACACGTCCTGGTAATCCGTCTAGCCCTGCGGCGTTGTGAATGTTGACCTGTTTAAAGGTTTTGCTCACATCGGCAACGGAAAGCATGATCACACAGTRGTCCGGAACAGCTGGTGCTCTCATGCCTGCCTTGAAGCGAGCATAAAAGGCATTTAGCTTGTCTGGTASGCTCCCGTCACTGGGCAGCTCGCGGCTGGGTTTCCCTTTGTAGTCCATAATAGATTTCAAGCCCTGCCACATCCCACGAGCGTCAGTTKCGGTGTTGTAGGATTCAATCTTAGTCCTGTATTGACCTTTTTCCTGTTTTATGGTTCATCTGAGGGCATAGTGGAATTTCTAAAAAGTGTCTGGATTAGTGTCCCGCTCCTTGAAAGCGGCAGCTTTAGCTTGGTGCYGATGTTGCCTGTAGTCCATGGCTTCTGGTTTGGATATGTACGTATGTTCACTGTGGGGATGACYTAGTTGATGCACTTATTGATGAAGCCAGTGACTGAGYTGGTATACTCCTTAATGCCATTGGATGAATCCAGGAACATATTGCAGTCTATGCTAGCAAAACAATCCTGTAGCGTAGTARCCGCGTCATCTGACCCCTTCCGAATAGAGCGAGTCACTGGTACTTCCTGCTTTAGTTTTTGCTTGTAAGCAGGAATCAAGAGGATATAATTATGGTCAGATTTGGCAAATGGAGGGCGAGAGAGAGCTTTGTATGCGTCTCTGTGTGTGGAGTAAAGGTGGTCTAGAGTTGTTTTTCCTCTGGTTGCATGTGACATGCTGGTAGAAATGAGGTATAAAGGATTTAAGTTTGCCTGCATGAAAGTCCCCGGCCACAAGGATTGTCGCTTCTGGAGGAGCGTTTTCTTGTTTGCTTATGGCCTTATACATCTCGTTGAGTGCGGTCTTAGTGCCATCATCGGTTTGTGGTGGTAAATAGATGGATACGAATAATATACAGTAGATGATAACTTTATTGGMAGATAGTGTGGTATACAGCTTAACATGAGGTATTCTACCRSAGGCGAGCAATACTTCGAGACTTCTTAATATTTGACATCGCGCACCAGCAGTTATTGACAAATAGACACACACCCCTGCTCCTTGTTTTACCAGACGTAGCTGCTCTGTCATGCCAATGTACGGATAAGCCAGCCACGTCTCAGTGAAACATAAGATATTACAGTTTTTAATGTTGATGGTCTTAATCGTAGATCGTCCGGTTTGTTTTCCAATGATTGCACGTTGGCCAATAATGCGGAGGGTAGTGGTGGTTTACCTACTCGTAGGCAAATTCTTACAAGGCACCCCACCCCCCTCCCCCCTTTCTCTGTCTTTTCTTCACACGGATGAGCCTTGGGCCTTGRCTCGACAAGCAGTATATTCTTTGCGTTGGATTCATGAAAGAAAAAKTCTTTGTCCAGTTCGAAGTGAGCAACCGCTGTTCTGATGTCCAGAAGCTCTTTGCGGTCACAAGAGACTGTAGCAGCAACATTATGTACAAAATGAGTTACAAAACTAACAAAATAGCACAGTTGGTTAGGAGCCTGTAAAACGGCAGCCATTATCACAGATTACTTTTATGAGTAATGGAGTAAAGTAACGCATTACTTATTTTTTTTATTATTGGGTAATATTATTAGTTCCTCGTCAACTAACACGTGTGTTACTTTCAGAATCTCTGTTTCTGATCCGATCTTGACTTCCTCATTTAGTTTTCGAGCGAGCGGAGAAAGGCTGTTTGGAGAAATGTCAGTGCCTCCATAAAAATGTATAGAGGGCACACCTCTGATCGTTGCCATTGATCACTMCTGTAATAGCAAAGCCCATAAAGGGCTTTCCTGTCTAGTGGCAAGTGRGCTCTCTATACATCTATATGGGCCCGTGTAGCCTTTGTGCGGTCTATAACCAGAAGTGGTGGCTCGAGAGAGAGATTTTGAATGAAAAGATAGTAAATCTTAAAGTATATATGGATAATTAAGCAGCCCATATGATAGGGCATTACTAGCAAAGGGAAGGTTTGCATGGCTTCCACATATTGTGTCATTATCCAAGGGACTGCTGACTCAGGTCTACTAGCCGTCTCTCTCTCGGGGGTAAACCATTGTGTCCCCTGGCATACTGGCCTTTTCTATTAAGTTTTTTCTGTTGCTTAATTTAATTACACTTTAATACTATAGAATTTGTATGCTTACAAATGCACAATCAATTTGGGGTTTTATGTTTTTCTTTCATGTGTCTGTCTAAACAGTATTTCTATCTCAGCTCCGTGCAAAGCGTTTTCAAATCTCAGGCTCTTGGATATATTTACATCTCAAGCTAACTCATGGATAGACTAACCTGTTCCCCCGCACATTGACTCTGTACCGGTACCCCCTGTATATATAGCCGACTGAACCTGTTCCACCACACATTGACTCTGTACCGGTACCCCCTGTATATAGCCTGACTAACCTGTTCCACCACACATTGACTCTGTACCGGTATCCCCTGTATATAGCCTCGCTACTGTTATTTTACTGCTGCTCTTTAACTATTTCTTATTTTTATTTATATTTTTTACTTATCTATTTTTTACTTAACACTTATTTTTCTTAAACCTGCATTGTTGGTTAAYAGCTTGAGAGTAAGCAGTTCGCTGTAAGGTCTACACTTGTTGTATTCGGCGCATGTGACAAATACAATTTGACATGATTTGATTAGTCTTAACTTGTTTAGAGTACTTATAATGTAAATATATGGATTTCACCTTCCTACAGCAGAGCAATTTGAAAGCCACTGATATCAATAGATTTCAGAACACGTTTTATAAGATACTAGCCTACTCCTGTGCCCCAAACTAAACCAAGGGTGCTATGATTGTACTTAAGAGGAATATTCATCTTAATTTGAAGCTGGGGGTCTCTGGGGGAGACACTGATAGACAGAATTGTTATACCTCTGTTACTATAAATGGCACTACATTTTGTTTGTCCTCCCTTTACGCACCAAATGATAAATAATTTTTTGAAGACCCGAAGCTTAAATTGTTAGACTTCCCAGACTCAGTGACCATCCTTGGGGGAGATTTTAACTTGACTCTAGATCCTACTATTAATACCACCAGTGTTAATATCTTGGCACTCCGGGCACCTTCAAATTATATTAAGACCTTTTTAGATGACTTGAACATTGTGGATGCCTGGCGCCTAACAAATCCTAGTACTATAGATTATCTTATTTTCTCCCCAAAATCAGTCTTTCTCACAAATTGATTGTCTTCACCTCCCATGTTTTTCTGAAATGTACATCCCATGCAGAGATTTTAACAATGCTGTTATCTGACCATTCTCCATTATTGATTTATTTTGAGATTTCTCCAGGATTCACAGGTTTTAAGACATGGCGGTAGGGAATTCTTAAACAAAATTTTGACTGGCATTAATGATTTCTTACAGGTTAATGCACAACCAGGGGTAGGCCCCCATACATTATGGGAAGTAACATTTACAACTGAGAATAAGACGGTGACTAGTTCTAGGGCTGAATTTATTCATTTGAAAGCGAGACAGAATGACTATGAGAATGCAAGTAGGCACTTGGCAATGAAACTGACGCAAACTGAACATTTGTCATCTATTGATGTCATTAGGAACAATAACGGTGAACTTTGTACCCCTCCCTCCCAAATTAATCATACTTTCACTACTTTTATTCCAATCTGTATACTTCTGAGTTTCCTAAAGACTCTAGGAAGATGTTGTCCTTTTTAATTGGTAAAGATAATACAAAGAAAGAAACATGCGTTTTCAAAAAAAAAATTMGTTCCATCATCTTTGAAATGCAAGAGAAAGGCCATTATATCATTATATCACTATTATATCTTATAAAACYTGTTCTGAAAGGCCATTATAATTTGGATTTTGGCCACTAGATTGCAGTGTATGTGCAAAGTTTTAGACTGATCCAATGAACCATTTCATTACTGTTCAAAATGTTGTATCAAGTCTGCCCAAATGTGCCGAATTGGTCAATTGATACATTTTCAAGTACATAGCTATAGAGAACATACAAAACATTTATGGTAATACCAATTTATGTTTACACACTCCCACAAATGTCATAAACTATGGATAATTAGCTTCCCTACAGAAACCTTATACACAGGCCCCACTGCCAGTGTCCAGACTGGCCATTCCACTGCCCCAGAGATTGTCCTACAAAGATGCACATGGCAGGGTTGTTCTCTGAGTCCCGGCCTATTTCCACTTTAATTAGAACTGCTAGCCCATWATGCAAAATATGAACATTTAGCCTATTACGATAGGAAACAGTCCACCATATCTCCCTGCATGCTGATGACATCTTACTCTATTTGTCCAATGTCTCTAATTATACAGTGCATTCGGAAAGAATTCAGACCGCTTGACTTTTTCCACATTATGCTACATTACAGCCTTTTTCTAAAATTGATTACATTTTTTTTCACGTCATTCTACACGCAATACCCCATAATGAAAAAGCAAACCAATTTTTTGAAATGTGTGCAAATTTATGAAAAATAAATACCTTATTTACATAAGTATTCAGACTGTTTGCTATGACACTCAAAATTGAGCTCAGGTGCATCCTGTTTGCATTGATCATTCTTGAGATGTTTCTACAACTTGATTGGTGTCCATGTACAATCAATTCTATTGATTGTACATGATTTGGAAAAGGCACACACCTGTCTATACAGTGCCTTGCAAAAGTATTCAGCTCCTTTGGCATTTTTCCTATTTTAATTCATTACAACCTGTAATTTAAATGGATTTTAATTTGGATTTCATGTAATGGACATACACAAAATAGTCCAAATTTGTGAAGTGAAATGAAAAAAATAACGGAAAAGTGGTGCGTGCATATGTATGGTGCAACCAATTACCTTCAGAAGTCACATAATTATGTTAAATAAGGTAAACCAGTGTGCAATCTACGTGTCACGTGATCTGAGTYTATACAGTTGAAGTCGGAAGTTTATATACACCTCAGCCAAATACATTTAAACTCAGTTTTTCATTTTCATCATTCCTGACATTTAATCCTAGTAAACATGTCCTGTCTTAGGTCAGTTAGGATCACCACTTTATTTAAAGAATGTGAAATGTAAGAATAATAGTAGAGAAAATTATTTKTTTCAGCTTTTATTTCTTTCATCACATTCCCAGTGGGTCAGAAGTTAACATACACTCAATTAGTATTTGGTAGCATTGCCTTTAAATTGTTTAACTTGGGTCAAACATTTCGGGTGTTTGACCCACACAAGCTTCCACAATAAGTTGGGTGAATTTTGGCCCATTCCTCCTGACAGAGCTGGTGTAACTGAGTCAGGTTTGTAGGCCTCCTTGCTCGCACACGCTTTTTCAGTTCTGCCCACAAATTTTATATAGGGTTGAGGTCAGGGCTTTGTGATGGCCACTCCAATACCTTGACTTTGTTGTCCTTAAGCCATTTTGTCACAACTTTGAAAGTATGCTTGGGGTCATTGTCCATTTGTAAGACCCAATTGCGACCAAGCATGAACTTCCTGACTGATGTCTTGAGAAGTTGCTTCAATATAGCCACATCATTTTCCTGCCTCATGATGCCATCTATTTTATGAAGTGCACCAGTCCCTCCTGCAGCAAAGCACCCCCACAACATGATGCTGCCACCCCGTGCTTCAAGGTTGGGATGGTGTTCCTTGGCTTGCAAGCGTCCCCCTTTTTCATCCAAACATACAGCCAAACAGTTATATTTTTGTTTCATCAGACCAGAGGATATTTCTCCAAAAAGTACAATCTTTGTCCCCATGTGCAGTTGCAAACCCTAGTCTGGCATTTTAATGGCGGTTTTGGAGCAGTGGCTTCTTCCTTGCTGTGCGGCCTTTCAGGTTATGTCACTATAGGACTTGTTTTACTGTGGATATAGATACCTTTGAACCTGTTTCCTCCAGCATCTTCACAAGGTCCTTTGCTGTTGTTCTGGGATTGATTTGCACTTTTTGCACCAAAGTACATTTGTTCAGACAGAACGCGTCTCCTTCCTGAGCGCTATGACAGCTGCGTGGTCCCGTGGTGTTTATACTTGCGTACTATTGTTTGTACAGATGAATGTGGTACCTTCAATCATTTGGAAATTGCTCCCAAGGATGAACCAGACTTGTGAAGGTCTACAATTTTTTTCTGAGGTCTCGGCTGATTTCTTTTSATTTTCCCATGATGTCAAGCAAAGAGGCACTGAGTTTGAAGGTAGGCCTTGAAATACATCCACAGGTACACCTCCAATTGTCTCAAATGATGTCAATTAGAAGAAGCTTCTAAAGCCATGACATCATTTTCTGGATGATTATAAGTGAAATAATCTGTCTGTAAACAATTGTTGGAAAAATTACTTGTATCATGCACAAAGTAGAAGTCCTAACCGACTTGCCAAAACTATATGTTGTTAACAAAAAAATTGTGGAGTGGTTGAAAAATGAGTTTTAATMACTCCAACGTAAGTGTATGTAAACTTCCGACTTCAACTGTATACACCTGTTCTAAAKGGCCCCAGAGTCTGCAACACCACTAAGCAAGGGTCACCACCAAGACAGCGGCACTATGAAGACCAAGGAGCTCTCCAAACAGGTCAGGGACAAAGTTGTGGAGAAGTACAAATCAGGGTTGGGGTATAAAAAAATCTCATTAACTTTGAACATCCCATGGAGCACCATTATATCCTTTATTAAAAAATGGAAAGAATATGGCACCACAACAAACCTGCCAAGAGAGGGCCGCCCACCAAAACTCACAGACCAGGCAAGGAGGGCATTCATCAGAGAGGCAACAAAGAGACCAAAGATGACCCTGAAGGAGCTGAAAAGCTCCACAGCGGCGATTGGAATATCTGTCCATAGGACCACTCCACAGAGCTGGGCTTTATGGAAGAGTGGCCAGAAGAAAGCCATTGCTTAAAAAAATAAATAATCAAACACATTTGGTATTTGCCAAAATGCATGTGGGAGACTCCCCAAACATATGGAAGAAGGTACTCTGGTCAGATGAGACAAAAATGTTGCTTTTTTGCCATCAAGGAAAACGCTATGTCTGGCGCAAACCCAACACCTCCCATCACCACGAGAACAATATCCCCACAGTGAAGCATGACGGTGGCAGCATCATGTTGGGGATGTTTTCATCGGCAGGGACTGGGAAACTGGTCAGAATTGAAGGAATGATGGATTTCGCTAAATACAGGGAAATTCTTGAGGGAAACCTGTTTCAGTCTTCCAGAGATTTGAGACTTGGATGGAGGTTCACCTTCCAGCAGGACAATGACCCTAAGCGTACTGCTAAAGCAACACTCGAGTGGTTTAAGGGAAAACATTTAAATGTCTTGGAATGGCCTAGTCAAAGCCCAGACCTCAATCCAATTGAGAATCTGTGGTATGACTTAAAGATTGCTGTACACCAGCGGAACCCATCCAACTTGAAGGAGCTAGAGCAGTTTTGCCTCGAAGAATGGGCAAAAATCCCAGTAGCTAGATGTGCCAAGCTTATAGAGACATACAACAAGAGACTTGCAGCTGTAATTGCTGCAAAAGGGGGCTCTACAAAGTATTGACTTTGGGGGGGTGAATAGTTATGCACTCTCAAGTTCTGTTTTTTTTTGTCTTATTTCTTGTTTGTTTCACAATAAAAAAGTATTTTGCATCTTCAAAGTGGTAGGCATGTTGTGTAAATCAAATGATACAAACCCCTCCAAAATCATTTTTAATTCCAGGTTGTAAGGCAACAAAATAGGAAAAATGCCAAGAGGGTGAATACTTTCACAAGCCACTGTATAAGGTTCCACAGTTGACAGTGCCTGTCAGAGCAAAAACCAAGCCATGAGGTTGAAGGAATTGTCTGTAGAGCTCCAAGACAGGATTGTTTCGAGGCACATATCTGGGGAAGGGTACCAAAAAAAATTCTGCAGCATTGAAAGTCTCCATGAACACAGTGGCCTCCATCGTTCTTAAATGGAAGAAGTTTGGAACCACCAAMATTATTCTTAGAGCTGGCCAAACTGAGTAATCGGGGGAGAAGGACCTTGGTCAGGGAGGGGACCAAGAACCCGTTGGTCACTCTGATAAAGCTCCAGAATTCCTTTGCTGAGATGGGAGAAGGACAACCATCTCTGCAGCACTCCACCAATCAGGCCTTTATGGTAGAGTGGCCAGATGGAAGCCAATCCTCAGTGAAAGGGACATGACAGCCCGCTTGGAGTTTGCCAAAAGGCACCTTAAGACTTCCAGACCATGAGAAACAAGATTCTCTGGCCTGAATGCCAAGTGTTACGTCTGAAGGAAGCCTGGCACCATCCCTACGGTGAAGCATGGTGATGGCAGCATGATGCTGTGGGAATGTTTTTCAGCGTCAAGGTCTGAGAGACTAGTCAGGATCAAGGCAAAGATGAACGGGGCAAAGTACAGAGAGATCCTTGGTGAAAACCTACTCCAGAGCGCTCAGGACCTCAGACTGGGGCAAAGGTTCACCTTTCAACAGGACAACAACCCTAAGCACACAGCCAAGAAAATGCAGGAGTGGCTTCGGGACAAGTCTCTGAATGTCCTTGAGTGGCCCAGCCACAGCCCAGACTTGAATCCGATCGAACATCTCTGGAGAGAGATGAAAATAGCTAACAGAGCTTGAGAGGATCAGCAGAGAAAAATGGGAGAAACTTCCCAAATACAGATGTGCCAAGCTTGCAGCGTCATACCCAAGAAGACTCAAGACTGTAATTGCTGCCAAAGGTGCTTCAACAAATACTGAGTAAAGGGCCTGAATACTCAAGTGATATTTCAGTTTTCCATTTTTTATACATTTGCAAAATTTCTAAAAACCTGTTTTTTCTTTGTCATTATGGGGTATTGTGTGTAGATTGATGAGGAATAAAAACAATTTAATCAATTTTAGAATAATGCTGATACGTAACAATGTGGAAAAAGTCAAGGGGTCTGAATTCTTTCAGAATGCACTGTATATCACACGTACTTGACCTCTATAAAAGAATTTGGCTCCTTCTCTTGCTATAAAATGATCCTTATGCCTCTAACCCCACAGCCAAACAAGTCACATTACCCTCTTTACCTATCACTTTAGAAAATAAGGGGTTTACATAACTGGGCATTTCAATTCGATCCAATTTGAAAGTGATGGTTAATGAGAATTTCAGTGCAACATTGGAGAAAATAAAGATCTATGTACAGTAGATGGTCTCCACTTCGTGTTACTCTTTAGGTTCTTTTTGTTGTTGTTACTCTTTCTGGGAAGGCTTTCCACTAGATGTTGGAACATAGCTGCGGGGATTTGCTTCCATTCAGCCACAAGAGCATTAGTTTGGTTGGGCACTGAWGTTGGACAATTAGGCCTGGCTCGCAGTCGGCGGTCCAATTCATCCCAAAAGTTTTCGATTGGGTTGAGGTAAGAGCTTTGTGCAGGCCAGTCAAGTTCTTCCACACTGATCTCGACAAACCATTTCTGTATGGACCTCGCTTTGAGCACGAGGGCATTGTCATGCTGAAACAGGAAAGGGCCTTCCCCAAACTGTTGCCGCAAAGTTGGAAGCACAGAATCGTCTAGAATGTCATTGTATGCTGTAGCGTTAAGATTTCCCCTCACTGGAACTAAGGGTCCTAGCCAAAACTTGAAAAACAGCCCCAGACCATTATTCCTCCTCCGCCAAACTTTACAGATGGCACTGTGCATTCTGGCAGGTAGCATTCTCCTGGCATCCACCAAACCCAGATTCGCCCGTCAGACTGCCAAATAGTGAAGCGCGATTCATCACTCCAGAGAACGCATTTCCACTGCTCCAGAGTCCAATGGCGACGAGCTTTACACCACTCCAGCCGARGCTTGGCATTGCGCATGGTGATCTTAGGCTTGTGTGCAGCTGCTCGGCCATGCAAACCCATTTCATGAAGCTCCTGACAAAGAGTTATTGTGCTGACGTTGGTTCCAGAGGCAGTTGGAACTCGGTAGTGAGTTTTGCAACCGAGGACAGACCATTTTTACACGCTACGCACTTCAGCACTCGGCGGTCCCATTCTGTGAGCTTGTGTGGCCTACCAGTTTGTGGCTGAGCCGTTGTTGCTCCTAGACATTTCCGTTTCACAATAACAGCACTTTTGCACAGCAGCACAGTTGACTGGGACAGCTCTAACAGGGCAGACATTTGACTAACTGACTTGTTGGAAAGGTGGCATCCTATGAAGATACCACGTTTAAAGTCACTTGGCTCTTCTGTAAGGCTATTCTACTGCCAATGTTTGTGTATGTAGATTGCATGGCTGTGGGCTCGATTTTATACATCTGTCAGTAATGGAAATAGCCGAATCCACTAATTTGAAGGGGTGTCCACACACTTCTTTTTCGAATAGGAAACGTCCTAGAATTAGTCTCTCCACTTTGCAAAGCCCCAAAAATGTTGAAGGGCTCTCTCTACCCAACATTAAACTCTACTATTGGGCATTTCAGCTGTCACTGAGTATTTGGCTTGAAGTGCCTTTGCGGAAAATAGAGGAGGCCAAGTCTCACCCAATTAGAATTCAGGACCTTCCTTCTTCTGCGATAAAGCAAAATACTGCCTCATCTTTTATGGGATCTATTGCAAAAAATACATTGACTGTTTGGTACCAAATTAATAATTATCTGGGCACAACTTGTAATTTTCACGAGATATCTCCTATTTGCAGTAACACTTTTCTTTATCAGGCTCTATGCCCTTTAACTTCCCTCCCTCCAAGGTAATCATGTTTTGAAGGATATCTTCAACCTGCAAGGGTTTCCTTCAAGATCTTCCGATTTTTATTTCATTTGATCTCAGACTCCATACAGTGTTGAAAACCTACAGGACCATGAACCAGGCTACCACTCTTTATTGAACTAAGTGATGTAATAAATGTACCCAATCTGAGGTGGGCAATTATATGCATAAGGTTTTGGAGCTGTGTACCAGTGAAGACTTTGGGTCTTTGGGTTCATGTTGTTCATATTTGAAATGTTATTCAAGGCAGGAACATACCTGCAAGGCCCATCCCTCCTCTTGCTGGGTTGTAACCCTAGCATTTTGCTAACTTATCAAGAGAGGCGGATTGTTATGGCTGCAATAACAGCAGGCAAAAAAAAAACGATTCTAACATGCTGACCATAAATGTAACATATATCTGTTATTCAATCATTGCACGCATACTGCTTGTGTGCGCGCCAAGAAGCGTCTGCGTTAGCAAGTGCTAAAATAGAAGTCTGTTCTATTTGTGATGCTGAACGCGGTGCAAGTCCTGCCTCTCCTGTCTCCTCATTGGTTTATAGAAGCAGATACCCACGTGCCATCTCCTCATTGGTTATACCCACGTGAGTGATTGAAATATGAACTGAGGTCGGTCGGTCATCATGGTAATGCTATGAAAGTTAGATGCCAATCGCCATATAAAGTCCAAAGAAGAAAAAGCCTGGAAGGAGGAGAGATGACTAGAAACGGTTGACCGTTTTATTTGTGGATTAATTGTTGGAGTAGAGGACCTTGTGCATTTCAGGTAAAATAACAACTCAACATTTATATCCCAGGACAAATTAGCTAGCAACAGCAAGCTAGCTAAATAGGACAAATTAGCTAGCAACAGCAAGCTAGCTAGCTAAATTGCCATAAATGTTTAATGCTTTTCGACCTGTCCCCAAATTATTATAATTGGTTCAGAGTTTGTTTTGATATTTCAACCTGCGTGTCGTGATCGCGTTTGGTGTGGGGGGACAAAATCAATTTGCGCACGTCTGGGCATGGTGTAAGGAATTGGTTTGAACTGGGTATTGCCCTTTGCAGATTTTGGTTGCTTATGTATTTGGACATTGCACAGCTGGAAAGAGCCACTGCCAGACTGTGCGGGGCCAAGCCCGAAACTCTGGTCAATTGGTCACATGCTATGTCTCACTTGCAAGAGCTAATTTAACAACAATGTTTGGTCTTGCGGATGGGAGATAGCATTGTCCTTCTCTGTCTTTTTAAACAGTTTGTTTTCCTATGTGGCTCTGGGTCGGTAGCCTTTGAGAATAACATTTGAATAGACTGATTGAATTTGGAAACACTGAAACATATTTGTCTTTAATCTGTTTTGTTCTTTTTCATTTGTATGTTTTAGTTTTTTTACATCTTGTTTGTTTGTTTTCCTCCTGGACATATTAGTATGTATTGTATCTTGAAACTGTAATTGTCTAGGACATGCAAGAAAAACAAAACAATTATTGTTCACAACAAAAAAGTGAAGCATCACCATAGATGAAATGAGAAATTAGTGATCAAACCTGAGTTAGTAAGTAGCCTATCTTTGATAGAAGGTGAACAGCTCGCCTTGCTCCCTCCGACTGTCAAACAAACTGCGAGATTTGGGGATTTTTTTTCACGAAAGTATCACAAAGTACTATTATGAGTAATGTGACGCATTACTTTCCATACAAAGTAATATATTACCTTTTCAAGTAACTAATCCCAACACTGTTAATATGCAACAGATTCATATGTTAATGCAAACCCCAAATTTCTTTATAGATGTGCTGACTGAGGGTAAACTGTATAAATAATAAAGAAAGCCGCACACTAAATTATGCTCCCAACAATTGAACGGTTACAGCCAAATTGTTGGGAGCATATTTAGAGTGTGATTTAACATAAAATACACAACATTCAGATACAGTAATAACAATGATTACATTAAGTAATAACCCTCCACCTCTAGCCCACTCAAACCATTTACTTACTATGATTCCGCCATTTTGAATTGTTGGGAGCATGTTTAGAGTGTATACGGTCTAATATACCTCGGCTTTCAGCCAATCAGCATTCAGGACTTGAACCACCCAGTTTATAATAAGTAATAACCCTCCACCTCTAGCCCAGTCAAACCCTTTACTTACTATGATTCCGCTATTTGACTTGGTGTGACTTCTGTCTACGATGTCTTTGTAAAACATTCCACCAGGGTTAAACTGTGTGGCCCAGACAAACTTGTGTCGGTGAAAGAGAGCGTCCATCCCAATGATTTTAGCATTGTCCTCAATGCGAGCATGCAGTTTCTGTCCGTGGCTCTGCTTAAACGGATAGACAAAACTTCGGATTTCAGTGTCATTAGCCACGTAGAGCACCTGATCCTCTGGTCCTGCCCGTTGAGTTCATTAAGGTAGAAGAAAAAAACACAAAGGAAATAATATAAATGAAAAAGAGTGTACATTCCAGATTACAACACAATAAGCATATTCAATGTAGCTTCTACACAATTAGCATATTATAATRGAAACAGATAGTAGCAATCAGAATAATTGTGATGCATAATTGATCAAGCCTAATTAAGTGGAATTTTGATGTGATGTGTGAACGTCAAATTGTCATGCGTTTGATTACGTACTGTACATGTAATCAAAATAGTCACGGTAAGCTCTTACCTTTGGTTATACATTCACCGTCGATTTCTTTAAAGTTACGGTCACATGTGCATTTGAAGGATCCTTTGGTATTGGTGCAGTAGTGAGAGCACATGCCAAACTGAAGGCATTCATTGATCTCTGAGAAATAGATAAAGAACGAAGGTTATAATTCCCATGAAGCCATACGTGATTAAAAGAGGTTCCGTCACAATTCTGTCTGAGCTCTGTCCTTGAATATACAGAGATAACCTCTTAGGAGTAGTACCAATTCTATCTTTGACAGTTCATATCTCAAAACTAGCCCAACACATTTATCAAATAGAAAGAACAGGCAGAGCAGCCACGCTACACATTGCCATTGTCCAGTGGTCAGGAGCTATCGGAGCTTTTCTGCCGTGATAACGACAGACTTGACGCGATGATGCATGTACTGTAAAGTGGGGCCTTCTTGCTGTCTGCTCTCTATTTGAATGGCAACTTCACATTTCAAACTCTTAGCAGCAAATMAATGCAAAATAAAAACCCTGCGACAGAGAAGATAAAAGGCGACGCCGTAGCTGTACCTTCACATTGCCTCGTCGTCTGGCTCCTCTGAAAGCCAGCCTTGCACTGACAGAGTGAATCTGTTCCTGTGTTATTGCAGAACGCGTCATCTCCACATAGACCCACTCTCTCTCCACATACCTCTGCCTTGGAAACCACTGTAGAAAACACGACATCACAATAACCCATCACATATGGTGTAAGTTGCATGCTGTTTGTGCACTCTTACAAAAAAGGTTCCAAAAGGGTTCTTCGGCTGTCCCCATAGAAGAACCTTTATTGGTTCCAGGTAAAACCGTTTTTGGTTTCTACATGGAACCCAAAAGGGTTCTACCTGGAACCAATAAGGGTTCTTCAAAGGGTTCTCCTATGGGGACAGCCGAGGAACCCTTTCATATATTTCTCTCTAAGAGTGTGCTTTGATTAATAAACTGAAATTGTAACATGGTGATTTGAATAATAAAAACATCCATTAGCACAGTCAGTACACCACTTTTCTCTCTCATTCAGCTTTTGTAAATGGAGTATTCTACGTGCTGGGAATAAACATGCCCTGAGTGCACAGATGTTGTTAGAGCTGACAGTGCCCAAAATGCAGGATTTTATGCATTTTAGTTATGCTTTTAGTTCCGAATGTTCGATCCAGGAGAGAGCATTTATTTGGAAGATTATGTGGGACTTATCCTGCCTTCCTTCCTTCCTTATACAATCTTTCTTGGGAGTACTGAAACTAACTGAACCTGAACTGAAATGAGAGAGACAGATAGACAGATAGAGAAAGACAGATAGACATAGAGAGAGAGACAGATATATACAGAGAGGGGGAAAGACAAATATAGACAGAGAGGGGGAGAAACAGAGAGTGAGCGAGAGAGAGCGAGGAAGTGCGAGAGAGTGAGCGTGCGAGAGAGCGAGAGAGTAAGTGTGAGAGAGTGAGTGCGAGAGAGTGCGAGAGAGCGAGAGTGAGTGCGAGAGAGCGAGAGTGAGTGCGAGAGAGCGAGAGTGAGTGCGAGCGAGAGTGAGAGAGCGAGCAGGAGAGAGCGATCATGAGAGAGCAAGAGAGCAAGAGAGAGAGAAAGAGAGAGAGAGCGCGAAAGAGAGAGAGTGCGAGAGAGAGAGAAAACTAAAAATACTCATGGGCGAAGGAGCAATGGCTCCTCTTGCAGCCAAATATGTATTTACCTGCCATAGCCTGAGGGACACTGAATAATAACATCTGCATAGTAAGCAGTAACTTACTTATTATGAATGTTATTGTTATTACTGTTATTGTTATTAGTATTATTATTGTTGTTTATCATTCCAAATAGTAATGGTATGGGTGGTAATGGTAATGATAGCAGTTTAATGATYGTGGTGGTGGTAGTGGTGCATTACACCATACATTACATTCGACTATTGACTGTTACCATTTTATTGTTACTATTTTTTATATTTAATTTTGTATTATTATTTACTGCCATTCTATATTATTATTTGTCATTGTTTTAATTGTATTACAATGTATATTGTATACATTGTTGCTTTGGCAATATTGACACAATGTTTTTCATGCCAATAAAGCAGCTTGAATTTGAATTTGAGAAAGTGAGAGAGAGAGCGAGAGAGAGAGGGAGAGAGAGCGAGAGAACGCAAGAGAGAGCGCCAGAGAGAGAGAGAGAGCATGCGAGAAAGAGAGCYTGTGAGAGAGAGCGAACGTGCGAGAGAGAGAGGGAGAGAGAGCGAGCGTGAGAGAGAGAGCGCGAGGGAGCGTGAGAGAGCGAGCGCGATAGAGCGAGAGAGTGAGCGAGAGCGAGGGAGAGAGCAGGAGAGAGCGAGCATGAGAGAGTGAGCATGAGAGAGTGAGAAAGAGTGCGAGAGAGAGAGAGAGAGGGAACGAGCATGAGAGCGCGAAAGAGAGAGAGCACGAGAGAGAGAAAGTGAGAGAGAGAGAGTGAGAGAGCGAGCGTGAGTGAGAGAGCACGAGAGCATGCGAGAAAGAGAGCGTGCGAGAGAGAGAGAGCGAGCGTGAGAGAGAGAGAGAGAGCGCGATAGAGCGAGACAAAGACAGAGATTGAGATCGATATCGAGGGAGGGATATTTTGAAAGAGAGAGAGACAAAAGTCAACATCGAAGAGCGAGAGACTTTAGAAGCCACYTACCACCTTTACAGTCGAGTTCATCCGAGCCCCCGTCTCCACAGTCATCGAACAGGTCACACTGCAGCTCCTGCGCGACGCAGCGATGGTTACTGCAGGTGAACTCCACCTTACCACAGGGCCTTGGGGTCTGCATCACGTCTTCTGATCCAGGATACAGGACAAGCCAGGGGGAGAAGGAGAAGGTAACAGCCATGGGGCCAAAGACAGAACAGGCATGTTTCAACACCATAGCTAGGCTATTGCTATCGCCAGATTTATTTTTTTACACTAACAATGATGGACGTGTGTGTGTGTGTACAGGACTCCCCTGTAAAATAGATATTGGTCTTAATGGGACTTCCTGCTAAAATAAAGGTGAAATACAACATGTAGACAAAACAGAGGAGCTTTGTGATTCTGGGTTATTTGTGATCATCTGAATGATTTAAGTCCAAAAGTTAGCAGACATGATTGGACTCACCACAATCGTCTTCATCGGAGTTGTCCCCACAGTCGTCGATTCCGTTGCACACCTGCTCCGAGCGCAGACACACCCTGTCGTTCCTACAGCGGTAGGGTCTGCTCGGTGGACACGGCAGTTTAGCACACATGGCAGAGTCTTCATCAGAGTTATCTCCGCAGTCATCTTCTCCATCACACACCCAGATGTAAAGCTTACACAGTGTGTTGGTACAGATAAACTCATCCGCACGGCAAGAGTGGGCTGCTGCAAGAGATACAATACAGTAGGAAACAAAATGTTTTTACACCTAAATATGATTTTTCACCGAAATATGATTTTTCACCAAAAATACAAATTTTCACCAACATATGATTTGTCCCCTAAATATATATATATATTTTTTAAATAATACGATTTTTCCCAGGTAGCCAGYCCTACACTTGGGAGAGTAATACTCAATAGGTCAGAGGTGGGACCAAGTCACAAGTCGAGCCCCAAATAGAACTGTCAATAAATAAAAAATACATATACAGTACCAGTCAAAAGTTTGGACACACCTACTCATTCCAGGATTCGTCTTTATTTTTTACATGGTAGAATAATAGTGAAGACATCAAAACTATGAAATAAGACATATGGAATCATGTAGTGACCAAAAAAAGTGTTAAACAAATCAAAATATATTTTAGATTTGAGATTCTTCAAAAAAGCCACCCTTGCCTTGATCCCTGCTTTGCACATTCTTGGCACTCTCTCAACCAGCTTCACCTGGAATGCTTTTCCAACAGTCTTGAAGGAGTTCCCACATATGCTGAGCACTTGTTGGGTGCTTTTCCTTCACTCTGCAGTCCAACTCATCCCAAACCATCTCAATTGGGTTGAGGTCAGGTGATTTTGGAGGCCAGGTCATCTGATGCAGCACTCCATCACTCTCCTTCTTGGTCAAATAGCCCTTACATAGCCTGGAGGTGTGTTTTGGGTCATTGTCCTGTTGAAAAACAAATGATAGTCCCACTAAGCGCAAACCAGATGGGATGGCGTATTGCTGCAGAATGCTGTGGTAGCCATGCTGGTTAAGTGTGCCTTGAATTCTAAATAAATCACAACAGCAAAGCACACTCACACCTCCTCCTACATGCATCATAGTGGGAACCACACATTTGGAGATCATTCTACTCTGCGTCTCAAAGACACGGTGGTTGGAACCAAAAATCTCAAATTTGGACTCATCAGACCAAAGGATGATTTCCACCGGTCTAAGGTCCATTGCTCGTGTTTCTTGGCCCAAGCAAGTCCTCTTATTATTGGTGTCCTTTAGTAGTGGTTTCTTTGCAGCAACTCGACCATGAAGGCCTGATCACGTCTCCTCTGAACAGCTGATGTTGAGATGTGTCTGTTACTTGAACTCTGTGAAGCATTTATTTGGGCTGCAATCTGCGGTGCAGTTCACTCTAATTGTCACGCCCTGACCATAGAGAGCCCTTGTTTCTCTATGGTGTAGTAGGTCAGGGTGTGACTAGGGGGTATTCTAGTTTATAATTTCTATGTTGTGTTCTAGTTTATATTTTCTATGTTGGTGTTTTGTATGATTCCCAATTAGAGGCAGCTGGTAATCGTTGTCTCTAATTGGGGATCATATTTAAGTAGCTATTTTTCCCACCTGTGTTTTGTGGGACGGGATATTGTTTTGTGTTTGTGCACCACGTAGTCACGTTTAATTGTTAGTTTATTTGATTTATTTGTTTTTTGCTTTAGTTTAACTTTTCAATAAATATGTGGAACTCAACATCCGCTGCGCTTTGGTCCCGTTCTTACAACAACCGTGACACTAATGTACTTATCCTCTGCAGCAGAGGTAACTCTGGGTCTTCCTTTCCTGTGGAGGTCCTCATGACAGCCAGTTTCATCATAGCGCTTCCACAAATTAACTTTTAACAAGGCACACCTGTTAATTGAAATGCATTCCAGGTGACTACCTCATGAAGATGGTTGAGAGAATGCCAAGAGTGTGCAGAGCTGTCATCAAGGCAAAGGGGGGCTTACATTGAAGAATCTCTAACACTTTTTTGTAACTACATGATTCCATATGTGTTATTACATAGTGTTGATTTCTTCACTATTATTCTACAATGTAGAAAATAGCAAAAAATTAAGAAAAACCTTGATTGAGTAGGTGTGTCCAAACTTTTGACTGGAACTGTGTGTGTTTGTGTGTGTGTGTGTGTATATACGTGTGTGTGTGTGTGTGTATATATATATCTATATCTACGGTATATACACAATGACTTGTTCAACTACAAATCTTTGTCTTTTTATTGATGCTACCAGGCCGCCCATTTTATTATTTTGTCTACAACACATGTTGATTATGTAATAATTCATTTTAACAACAAATTCCAAATGCAAGCTTTATGAGTACATTATCAATTTCAAACAATTTTGACATACCAAAAGACCAGTCGTCCTATTCTAGTAATTGTTGCTTGATGCCCCATCGATGGTGCTCTTGCAAAATAAACAGTTAATATTCTTTATTATCGAAATGTTTTTGAGTTGCATATTTATTTATGGCAATCCTCTCCCTACAATTTGACATTGCTCTGCTCCCGATCCTATAGCTGTACAGCAAATTAGCAATCTGTTCACTAGCTCACCCAACCTGTGTTGATTGACCGTTTGCTGGTCCAATCAGTGGGCAGTGTGTGTGTTTCACTAGCCAATCTGTTACACGTGCATTTTGCAAGTGCAATGCTGCGACTACTGTGTCTGACTGCGTGGAAATTCATTCACTGAGACTCTGTGCCTCAAAATGACTGACACACCTGGCCAGGTCATTTAGTCATCAGTCTCTAGTCAAAGTCGAGGCTCGAGTCTTGAGGCTCCAAGTCGAAGTCAACTCTCGAGTTCTTTTCTTTTCTATCAAGTCGAGTCTCAAGTCATGAAATTTGTGACTCGAGTCAGACTCGAGTCAGAGTTATGTGACTTGAAGCCGCAATAGGTTGAACTTGAATGCTTTTCTGAGAAGATGAGGGAACAGCTGTTTCTCTTTATGTTGATTTAATACTGCAACCCACTTTCTACTTGCCTCTCCCATCCAGTGGTGTAAAGTACTTAAGAAGTACTTTAAATAATTTTTTCTTAAGTCGTTTTTGGGGGTATCTGTACTTTACTTTTTATATTTTAGACATCATGTACTTTTTACTCCACTACATTCTTAAAGAAAATAATGTACTTTTTACTTAAAAAAAAAAAGTTTTTACTTTTTACATTTTCTGACACCCAAAAGTACTAATGTTGAATGATTATCAGAACAGGAAAATAGAAAATTCATGCACTTATCAAGAAAAAATTAAAAAACATCCCTGGTCATCCCTATTGCCTCTGAACTGGCAGATTCAGTAAACACAAGTGCTTTGCTGGTAAATGATGTCTGAGTGTTGGAGTGTGCCCCTGGCTATCCGTACATTTAAAAAAAGAGAGAAATGAGTGCTGTCTGGTTTGCTTAATATAAAGTATCTGAAATGATTTATACTTTTACTTTTGATACTTATGTATATTTTAGCAATTACATTTATTTTGATACTTAAGTATATGTAAAACTAAATACACTTAGACTTTTACTCAATTAACATTTTACTGGGTGACTTTCACTTTTACTTGAGTCATTTTCTATTACGGTATCTTTACTTTTACTCAAGTACTGTATGACAATTGGGTACTTTTTCCACCACTATACCCATCAACATTTCCTCACAATTACAGAGAGCACTCTGACTGAAGGGAGACCGCAATGGACACACAGTTTTAACATAATACTGACTGAGTGAATAATACATCACACATGTTGTAAAGAACATTGTGTGTGTGTGTGTGTGTGTGTGTGTGTGTGTGTGTGTGTGTGTGTGTGTGTGNTTTCCTCACAATTACAGAGAGCACTCTGACTGAAGGGAGACCGCAATGGACACACAGTTTTAACATAATACTGACTGAGTGAATAATACATCACACATGTTGTAAAGAACATTGTGTGTGTGTGTGTGTGTGTGTGTGTGTGTATGTGTGTGTGTGTGTGTGGGATGAGCTTGTGCATGTATGCGTGTGTGTTCTAGGCTCACCCTGGACACAGTTATGCTCATCACTGTGATCCACACAGTCAGGCAGGGCATCACAGTGCCAGCGGCTGGGGATGCAGTGAGCTCGGTTCAGGCACAGGAACTCATCCTCCCTGCACTCCCTCACACAGTCTACCTGTCGGCACAACACACACACACACACACACCTCAAAAACAACAAACACAGACACCCCTGTCCGCCACCAAGCCATTCCACTGCCAGGTCTCAATATGGCTTGTCCAAGTCTTAACATTACATTATGATGTATGCGAAGAAGAAGAAGAAACAGGAGAAGAAGATTTTGTCCATTGTAATTTTCAGATGAAATGTGAATTATATTTTTACAAAACACGACAGAGGGATGTGTTATAAACTGTGAGTTATAGGTTGAATTAATCAACACGTCCCCTGGCGCAAAATACTTGGCCTTTGGTGAGATTGCTTTAATATATAATGCATGAGTCTAGGATGACGTTGTTCTCTCCAGGGGACTCTGTTGGCTGTGGAGAAAGACCTTATTAAAGGAGAGGTAAGCTTCCACTGTATGGAGGTGACTCTGAACTAAGCATGGTTTTAATTACACTGAGATCTACGGGACCCTGATGTTTGGAGGGAACAGGCAAACACTACCACACTACTTGTATCCAGGTATTTGAGAGATAAGGATATTGATTGCCAAAAGCAATCTTTACATTTTACACAGATGAYTCGTGCTGGCAATCATACAACAGCATTTCAGGGGGATTTCCCATGAAAATATGGACCAAGATAATTAGGACACATTTTCATATGTCGATGACCTTATGAACAAATTACATACATTATTAAAGGACAACAGACATGAAAGGTATCCTGGATTATCGCACAGATGATGGGGCTCAGCAGCTACTATCAGGGACTGCAATCAGGGCTTCATCAGAGAGCACTCACCTCATCAGATCCATCTGGGCAGTCTCTCTGGCCATCACACCTCAGGCGGGCCGACACACAGCCTCCCCCGACACACTCATACTCACTCAGGGCGCAGGACGGAAGGACCGCTGAGACAGATAACATAGCACTTTCGTTCAAAATGACTTACAGTACAGTGAGTGCATACATTTGTATTATGTGTAGTTGTTGAACCCACAACCTTGAGGTTGCTAGCGCCACGCTCCTACCGACTGAACCACGCAGGACCACACTAGACAAAAGAAGCTGACGACACAGACAACCCCCATTAAACCGGTGCTGAAAATACTTCTCAACTGGCCCACGACACCACCTGGTATGCAAGTYCAACACAATGGCTGCAGATACAGAAACAGAGCTGCTTCAGAGGGTCCATTCTGAGTGCTATTCCTAGCGTGTTTTGGAGCACTTTGGACCCATCAGAGCAATTCAGTCTCATTCCCATCTGGACTCACTGGGAGAGAGGGGGGAAAAGCTTTTTCATGCATGTCACGGTGTGGCCCTTCCAATTGGAGGAATTTACAGTGCAAGTGCAGCCACAGCTGTCCACAGGTACTCTCCATATGAATATATAAAGAAAGTACTCAGCTAAAATATTAAAAACAAGTTATTATGAGAGAGAGAAGAGAGAGAGAGAGGAGAGAGAGAGAGAGAGAGAGAGAGAGAGAGAAGAGAGAGAGAGAGAGAGAGAGAGAGAGAGAGAAGAGAGAGAGAGAGAGAGAGAGAGAGAGAGAGACCCCAATAACTACCGTGGATAGTGCGTCAACAGTAACCTTGGGAAAATCCTCTGCATTATCAATTAACAGCAGACTCGTACATTTCCTCAATGAAAACAATGTACTGACAAATGTCAAATTGGCTTTTTACCAAATTACCGTACAACAGACCATGTATTCACCCTACACACCCTAATTGACAACCAAACAAACCAAAACAAAGGCAAAGCCTTCTCATGCTTTGTTGATTTCAAAAAAGCCTTCGACTCAATTTGGCATGAGGTCTGCTATACAAATTGATGGAAAGTGGTGTTGGGGGTAAAACATACGACATTATAAAATCCATGTACACAAACAACAAGTGTGCGGTTAAAATTGGCAAAAAACACACACATTTCTTCACAACAGGGTCGTGGGGTGAGACAGGGATGCAGCTTAAGCCCCACCCTCTTCAACATATATACAACGAATTGGCCGGGCCCATAGAACAGTCTGCAGCACCCGGTCTCACCCTACTAAGAATCCGAAGTCAAATGTCTACTGTTTGCTGATGATCTGGTGCTTCTGTCACCAACCAAGGAGGGCCTACAGCAGCACCTAGATCTTCTGCACAGATTCTGTCAGACCTGGGCCTGACGTAAATCAGTAAGACCAAAATATGGTGTTCCAAAAAGGTCCAGTCACCAAGGACCACAAATTCCATCTAGACACCGTTGCCCTAGAGCAACAAAAAACTATACATACCTCGGCCTAAAACTCAGCACCACAGGTAACTTCCACAAAGCTGCAAACGATCTGAGAGACAAGGCAAAGAAGGGCTTCTATGCATCAAAAGGAAAAAAATTTCAACATACCAATTAGGATCTGGCTAAAAAATACTTGAATCAGTCATAGAGCCATTGCCCTTTATGGTTGTGAGGTCTGGGGTCCGCCACCAACCAAGATTTCACAAAATGGGACAAACACCAATTGGAGACTCTGCATGCAGAATTCTGCAAAAATATCCTCCGTGTACAACGTAGAACCAAAATAATGCATGCAGAGCAGAATTAGGCCGATACCCACTAATTATCAAATCCAGAAAAGAGCCGTTAAATTCTACAACCACCTAAAAGGGAAGCGATT
>NC_036852.1:8153965-8187991 GCF_002910315.2 Salvelinus sp. IW2-2015
TTCTCAATTGGTACAAAATATATAGAGTACTGCACACACTGCAATTACTTAAATTAAAAAATAAGCTCAACTGTACACCTTAATGAGGCAGTGAATGAACCGAGAGAGAAAGCACGCAGGGCATTCCACGCCATTAAAAAACAAAATAAAATTGAAATACCTATTCAAATTTGTCTAAAACGAATTGAATGTGTCATTGAACCAATTGCACTTTATGGCAACGAGGTGTGGGGTCCACTTGCAAAACAAGATTTCACCCAATGGGACAAAAACCAAATTGAAACCCTGCATGGAGAGTTCTGTAAGATTTTCCTCCAAAACTACAAACAATGCATGCAGGGCAGAATTAGGCCAATATCGACTAATAATAAAACCCCKAAAAAGCAATTACATTTTGGAAACATCTAAAATACAGTGACCCCCTCTCATATCATTACCAAGCCCTACAATACCAAGAGCTGAGCAAAGAAAAGAGTCCCCTCATCCAGCTGGTCCTGGGGCTGAGTTCACAAACCTGTTCTACTAACACACTGAAGCCTCAGGGCCAGAACATCCAATCAATCAGAATAAAACAAATTACAAACTACATTACTTACAGGGAAACACAAGCACAAAGTAAAACGCAGTGCTATCTGGCCCTAAATCGACAGTACACCGTGGCAAACTATTTGACCATGGTTACTGATCAAAACCTTAGAAAAACCTTGACAAAGTACAGGCTCAGTGAGCACAGTCTTGCAATTGAGAAGGGTAGACAGGAAAACCTGGCTCCCTGTAGAGGAAAGGCTGTGCAGCCACTGCACCACAGCAGAACCTGAGACCGAGCTGCATTTCCTGACATAATGTCAAGAACATAAAACATTTAGAGAGTGTCAGTTCCCCAAATTCGAAACCCTTATTCAAGGTTTCAAAGACCTCTCTGATGAGAATAAGCTACCCGTCCTGTTGGGGGAGGACGCCGAGAGCTGTGGGTTGGCAGCGCACTACATTGATGCCTGCCATATGATGAGGTACAGTGTCTGACAGACCAATCAACCTGCATATGTCCTCTATGCTTATTGTTATTGTTCGATGTATGGTTATTTTGACACTTGATTATTGTTGTTACTGTTGTCCCATTGACAATAATGATTATTACTATTTAAATTGTGTTAATATTGTAAATCTCCAAAGTAAGCTTTGGCAATATGTACAGTACATTGTTACGTCATGCCAATAAAGCAAAATTAATTGAATTGACAGACAGACAGACAGACAGACAGAAAGAGACAGAACAGACAGACAGACAGACAGACAGACAGACAGACGACAGACAGACAGAGACAGACAGGACAGAGAGAGAGAGAGAGAGAGAGAGAGAGAGAAGAGACAGACAGACCAGAACAGACAGACAGAACAGACAGACAGACAGACAGACAGACAGAGACAGACAGACAGACAGACAGACAGACAGACAGACAGACAGACAGACAGACAGACAGACAGACAGACAGACAGACGACAGAAGACAGACAGACAGACAGACAGACAGACAGACAGACAGAAAGAGATAGAGACAGAGACAGAGACAGAGACAGAGACATCTCGGTGGGAGAGACACACAGCTCATTTTAATTTCACACCTGTAGTTAGCAGACAGGAGAGAAGGCCAGCTTGCTGATATTGCACCATCTGCTCGAGATGTGAAGTGCCTTGGAGCTACTCTGGCCTTGCATTTACTTCTCCACAAGACTTCAAGTCTTGGCATGCATTCAACTCATGCAACGAAGCACAAAGGGATTACGAATCTTAAAATAAAAGGTGAATGTCAGGATATACTACAGTGGAGTGAAATCTGMAATTGCGGTCAACTGAGAATTGGTTCACGTGCGGGAATAACTCTGTTTCTGAAGGTATGAAAGGTTATTTCCTAGCTTTCAATGTAAGACACTGTATCTACAGCCAACTGTATCTATGCTTACTGGTGACGTCGTAAAACGGCAACAGTTGCCGAACAYGAACAAACACAAACGAACACACAGTCCCCCAATCACAAGGTGTGTGACGCACACAAGCATYCATTCCAACAGAGGGCGGTATTAACATGGTTGTAGGCTTTGAGTAAGACAGTGAAAGCAAGTCCCCACCTACAGCCGCAGCCAGCAACACCTATCCAACAGCTATACAGGAAGTAATCAAGTGTGTGTGTGTGCATGTGTACGTGTGTGTGTGTCCGTGCGCGTGTGTCTCTGAGCTCATACCAGGTCCTTGACAGTTCCTCTCGTCCTCCCCCATCTTACAGTCCTCCCGGCCGTCACAGAGCCACTTGTTGGAGATGCAGAGGTGATTGAGACACTGGAACTGGTCCGCAGGGCACGAGCGCGTCTCACAGCCTTTTTCATCAGAGCTATCAGCACAGTCACTGTCACCGTCACAACGGAAACGAGCAGAGATGCACTCTCCGTTGTCACACACAAAGTCCCTGGAGGGGCAGGTSGCTGGCTCTGAGAGGTGTAAGGGAATAAGGAACGACAGTGATTTTAGGCGCATGACAGTGAGGCCTGTTTCCCCAGGACATTCCTCATCATACCAAGCAGAGGTATTTGTTGGTAGTTATATTAGGTCGCTTTGTTTTGCGGAGTCATGTCACACGACCTGGATTTGAACCTTTGAAGCGGTTTCATTGAACGTTCCCCTTTTCTTTTTATGTCAGATGATCCAGCATCATACTCAGACAATCGCTTTCATATTTGGTACAGTTGTCATTTCTGGAGAAGGCTTTAAATACAGGATAACATTTTGCTACGTCACATGATTGCCCAAAACACAATGCTCTAGCTACAGTGTCAGGGAGTATTCAAGTTCTATAGTATTATACAAAAGTTCATTCCAAGTTCATTCCTTCCAGCCTAAACAAGAGACCGAAGGCGAGGGACTTACTGCAGTTCTGTTCGTCTGAGTTGTCTCCGCAGTCACTCTGTCCATCACACCTCCAGTGTTCCGGGACACAGTTGTTGTTCTGGCACCGGTACTCATGAGGACCGCATGTCTTCTCATCTAGGCACAGAAACAACATGACAGTCCATAAAGACGTAAAACAAGCAAAGTGTCTGAAACGGTAGCCGTGTTGATGTTTCGCATAGTAAGACATGACTTTACATCCTGTATACAAACGCCTGCTACTGTCAAGAAGAAAGACTAGGAGAACAGTAACTTTCCCGTCTTCTTTCTAAAAGAACAACCTAGTAATCCGTCTTTACATGTTGTCCCAACGCTGTAAAATCAGCGACGTGATTTCCCCTCATCTCTCGATCAGACTTTTAATCCAACTATCGGGAGAATAGATAAATACATAAGGCATTATTAATTGACAACGACACAGTACCATGCTCGAGAGCTAATTCCCAGACTTAGTATGACATTAACAGAATTCATATTTGACCTGAGCACACCGCGACAGTTGAATACTAAATACATTCCTTCCCATGCCTGAAAGATTTATATTCACATTCTAGGATTAAGAAAGAAAAATAGGATGCTGGGAATTCCAGGACTCGTATGTTGTTGCTTCTCGCCAGTGAAGGTAAGTCAAAGCCAGTAGGTGTATACAATACGTGCTGTAAGTGTGTACGTCTCCTCTCATGCTTAATATCTGCCAGGTTTGACGAGAAGAAACCTTTAAATATGACCCATAGAGAAAATTCCCAAAATGGAACGCCGACTGAAAACCAGAGAGAACGACTCAAATCATAGAGAGACCTTACTGTCATCCCCTCAATCCCCCTAAATGTCACCATTAAATGCACAGGCAGCAGTGGAAATGCCAAGGTCAATCCCTAGCAGTCCATTTGATGAGAGGAAGAGCCAGTAAAAGACTTAACCTCCTCCAGCTAATCTCTGGATCTGGCCATATTAACAAGTGCTTTATGAGCATATCAAAGACCAGTCAGCATTAATGAGGTGGTCATCAGTAAAAAAATGGCATTTGATGTCTGCGTAACGTTATCTATCACGTTCAATTTAACACGTTTGCGTTTGGCTGCTCAAAAATTGCATATAGTACAACGAGACACAAAGTCGAGATACAGATGTCCCTTTAGAGGAGGCCATTCCATTGAGATCAAAAACTGCTACAACAGACTAGACTGGACTACACTCTTAGAAAAAAAAGTTGCTATCTAGAACCTAAAAGGGTTCTTCGGCTGTCCCCATTGGAGAACCCTTTGAAGAAACCATTTTGGTTCCAGGTAGAACCCTTTTGGTGATTCTACATGGAAACCCAACAGGGTTCTACCTTGAACCAGAAAGGGTTATCTGATGGGGACAACCGAATAACCATTTTTTCTAAGAGTGTAGACTAGAATATAATATAACATACATTGCCTTCAGAAAGTATTCATACCCCTTGACTTATTCCACATTTTGTTGTTGATTTTTGTTACAATCAACATTGGCAGTGACACATGGATTGTACAATATTTGCACATTATTCTTTAAAAAAATCTTCAAGCTCTGTCAATTTGCCATTTTTTTATGTCTTGTATGGCAAGACATAAAAAAATACTTTTCCAAGCCATTTTAAGTCAAAACAGTAACTAGGCCACTCAGGAACATTCAACGTTGTCTTGGTAAGCAACTCCAGTGTATATTTGGCCTTGTGTTTTAGGTTATTGTCCTGCTGAAAGGTGAATTCATCTCCCAGTGTCTGTTGGAAAGCAGACTGAACCAGGTTTTCCTTTAGGGTTTTGCCTGTGCTTAGCTCTATTCTGTTTCTTTTTATCCTAAAACACTCCATAGTCCTTGCAGATGAGCATACCCATAACATGATGCATTCACCACCATGATTGAAAATATAAAGAGTGGTACTCAGTGATGTGTTGTGTTGAATTTCAAATCAAATCACATTTTATTAGTCACATGCGCCAAATACAACAGGTGTAGACCTTACAGTGAAATGCTTACTTACGAGCCCCTAACCAACAATGCGGTTTAAAAAATATATGGATGAGAATATGAAATAAAAGTAACAAGTAATTAAAGAGCAGCAGTAAAATAACAATAGCAAGACTATATACAGGGGGTACCAGTACAGAGTCAATGTGCGGGGGCACCGGTTAGTTGAGATAATATGTACATGAAGGTAGAGTTATTAAAGTGACTATGCATAGATGATAACAACAGAGAGTAGCAGCAGTGTAAAAGAAGGGGGCAATGCAAATAGTCTGGGTAGCCATTTGATTAGGTGTTCAGGAGTCTTATGGCTTGGAAGCTGTTTAGAAGCCTATTGGACCTAGACTTGGCGCTCCGGTACCGGTTGCTGTGCGGTAGCAGAGAGAACAGTCTATGACTAGGGTGGCTGGAGTCTTTGACAATTTTTAGGGCCTTCCTCTGACACCGCCTCGTATAGAAGTCCTGGATGGCAGGAAGCTTGGCCCCAGTGATGTACTGGGCCGTTCGCACTACCCTCTGTAGTGCCTTGCGGTCGGAGGCCGAGCAGTTGCCATACTAGGCAGTGAGGAAACCAGTCAGGATGCTCTCGATGGTGCAGAACCTTTTGAGGATCTGAGGACCGATGCCAAATCTTTTCAGTCTCCTGAGGGGGAATAGGTTTTGTCGTGCCCTCTTCACGACTGTCTTGGCGTGCTTGGACCATGTTAGTTTGTTGGTGATGTGGACACCAAGGAACGTGAAGCTCTCAACCTGCTCCAGATTTGCCCCAAACATAACGCTTTGTATTCAGCACATGAAGTTAATTTCTTTGCTACATTTTATGCAGTATTACTTAACTGCCTTATTGCAAAAAGGATGCATGTTTTGGAAAATCTTCCATCTTTTCACTTCGTCATTTAGATGAATGTTGTTGATCCATCCTCAGTTTTCTCCTATCACAGCAGTTCAATTCTGTAACTGTTTTAAAGTCCCCATTGGCCTCATGGTAAACTCCCTGAGCGGTTTCCTTCCTCTCCGGCAACTGAGTTAGGAAGGATGCCTATATCTATGTAGTGACTGGTTGTACTGATACATCCAAAGTGTAATTAATATGCTCAAAGGGGTATTCAATGTCCGCTTGTTTAATTTATTTTTCCCATAGGTTCCCTTCTTTGTGAGCGATTGGAAAACATCCCTGGTCTTTGTTGTTGAATCTGTGTTCGAAATTCACTACTCGACTGTGGAACCTTACAGATAATTGTATGTGTGGGGTACAGAGATGAGGTAGTCATAAAAATATCATGTTAAACACTATTATTTCATAGAGTGAGTCCACGCAACTTATGTGACATGTTAAGCAAATCTTTACTCCTGAACTTATTTAGGCTTGCCATAACAAAGTGGTTGAATACTTAATGACTCAGCTTTTTCATTTCTTATTCACTTGTAAAAAGTCAAGGGGTGTGTGATTGCTTTCTGAAGGCACTGTAGCACAATAGAAATAGAACAGTAGAACTCACCACAGTTGGCCTCGTCCGATCCATCAGCACAGTCCGGGTCCTCGTCACACACCCACAGGGCTGAGATACAGTGCATGGAGCTCTTACACTGGAACTGGTTGGCAGAACAGGTACTCTCAGCTGGGGAGGGAGACCGATGGCACAGGAGAGAGAAAAGAGACAGGGAGTTAAAACAGGTGTACAGTATGTCAACTCTGAAGGACAAAGATGAAAAGAAACGTCATCACGTATTATACAAAAATGACCAGTTAACCAGTCTATATAAAAATGGCAAAACCTGTAGGCTAATGCAACTGAAGGTACCAAAATGATCAAAAATGATAAAAAATGACCAAAACAATAGCAATACACATGTATTGTAGTTCAATCAAAATTCACACAAATCATGTTATATGTGGCATACAAAACTAGGGTGTGGAGCAATAGAGAAAGTACAATTATGAGTAAATTAGAATAATTTTCCCTCCACACCCTCCTTATGCCACAGTACCCTGACACACAGAGCACAGCTTCCTCTTTCCCAACAGGAGGTGGCTAGAGCTCCAGCTGCATCTCTAAACCCTCAGCCCTCCCAGCATGATTAGCCCTGGTTAAACCTCCCTCTGTCTCACAAAGACATCCCCCTCAGCCCTCAGACGCAGGCTAAACCTCCTTCTGTCTGCCCTAATCTGCACCCTGGGTGAGACTCAGCTCCTGGAATATCCTCTCTGTCTCGCTCTGTCGCTCACACGCGCGCTTCATTTTGCCATGTAAAAACTGGCGCACTGGCATTTTCCAGCCCTAACGCCAGGGTCGACAATTTACCTGTGTAATGTCAGCTGGCTTGCGCCGAGGTAGGAGGGGTGGAAATATTTGAGGTGTGTCCTTAAGAACGTGCGCCAATATGCCAATTTCAGTGACTGCAACTAGGGATATTTAAGGCCGACCAAAAGCTGGTTTAGCGGTAAAGCAATTGGTAATGACATTGATTTTGCCAGAGGATTCGCACACAGTGGCCTTAAGTACATCACCAAGGCTTTATTGAAATATCATGATTATCAGAACACTCAGACATTCCCCTTTTTATTTATCTTGGCCATTATTTTTGTCCAGCTTCTGTGAAACATTTGGACTCATTATGTGCTCTGCCCATTGCATGAAAGGTGTCAGCGAACGTAGGAAGCCTGTTTAAGAACAAGTTATCAAAAAAAGTTATTCATTTTGCCAAAAAATGTATCTTCCACTTTCCTCTGTTGGAACTTTCAAACCGCACTTGGCTAACTCACTATGGCCAAATCAACGGCAATGGTAGGCTACAGCTATATACAGTGTATTTGGGAGTGGACATTCCCCCCTTTCTCTTTATATTGGATCTTTATCCAGCTCCTGTGAAAAGTTTAGATGTGCATCAAACCCTCCATAGTCTACGTTGTTGCCTAATATTCACAGTATATTCCCACGGGGAGCAATTGTGGTGCCTGTAACTGTATTTAGACATATAGCCTGTGTAAAACCAGTTGTTGTTTCGTTTTAGGAGAATTTGATTAGAAGTACTCGCTCTCTTTGTAGGTCTTATCAATTAGTGAATTTAATATTGCTTATTGACAACGTTTGGCATGCTAATGCATTTTACAGTAGGCCTATATCAGTGCAAATGCTACGTTAACAATATATTTCCAGATCGATGCCATGCAATTACTGTTCAAAAACATGTTCAACATATTCATCAAATATGGGATAGGTCTACTTTTTGTTATTTTGTTTCTGTAGGCTATTTAACAAACTAGGCTATAATGGACTAACACTCAACTAGGAGTTGATTACCACGCAATACATAAAATACCATAAATACACAATGTGAGCTTGGGACTATAACGTTCTATCTGCATTGTTGTCAACATTTTGTTATTCACGTGGCCTTGTTCTGTTCAATGTTCTCTACCTATATAGTACCATAAATATCCTAATTCATGTTGTTAAGTTAAAAAGAATACAAGATACAAATTGTTGACACCATTCAAACCAATGAGGGTTCGGAATTCTACTGCCAATCATCTCAGAATCATATTTTTGCAGATATAACTTTATAGTCCCAAGCTCTCGACAACTTGAAGCAACCACATATTTAGCCACGGAGCATGTTCTGATTGGCCATTGAGAGGTCAAGTCTTGATACACCTTCATCTTGTTTATTTAGCAAAACCCAGCCCTTCCACGCCACCGCCAGCTACTGCACTCATAAATCTGGTTGTGAAAATAGCAACAAATATTTCTGACCCCCCCCCCCATACCTATAGCTCTATCGCCAGCCATAGATTTACACTTGTGTTAGGTTTGTTAAAATAGAGCCTACAGAGAAACACTTTACTTGGTGCTGTACATTTCGCCAGCCCCCCCCTCCCCGCCCCCATCCTTCCCCTCACACCCTCCCCCACCCAGCTCCACCTTCCCCCAGCCTACCAGCGTTGCTCAACCCCCTGCTGGTGCAATTACCAGTGTCTTCCTCTCTGTTCCTAGTGGCCTCAGGGCAACACGGCTCTACCACTGAGCCAGGCTGGGACTGAATGGGACTGCAGCCAGAGACTCGGGAGGTGCAGGGAGGGGAAGGGAAGGAGATTAGACTGCTTCTAGGGCTGGAGCTCTGAGACGAGTCATTAACCCACCACTGTGATCTAACAAGGCGTTCATGGATGGTGTGCATGTATGTGTGTGTGTGTGTGTGTGTCTTAGAGCTGTCACTTTGATTCATGATGACAACCAGACAGGTGTGATTACAGGTACTTACTAAGATGCTCTCTCTGTCTCTCTCACAGACATGAGGAATTGTCTCATAACCTTTACCTGGTGCTGTAAATTTCAGACAAGTGAAAGAAGCACGCAGCAGTTCAGAACTTTAAAATGTCAAGACAGAGGGATAACAAGCAGGGGATGAAACTCCAATCAACAGCCACAGTGAGGTCAAGCGAGGTCAACTGAAAGGAAACACACATCCTTTTCTTATTATAACAAGGACGTGTGGCTTTTATTAATAATGGACCTTCCTTGTGTCTATGAACAGAATTAACCAGGTATGGCAGTATGAACATAGAAGGCGGGGGGCTTTCTTATAATCCAAAGAGAATTGTTAACAGGGTGAATCATTGACCAAGAGTTGAAGATCAGAGGGGAAGTCACAGAGTCTGTCTGTTCAGAGTCTGAGTTTCTCTCGACTGTTCCTTTCTTTTTGTCATTCGTCAAAGGGTTGTCTCTCCCGCTAAAGAAATGACCAGAGTGCTAACAACTAAAAGCCTTTTCAATACTTTATTATCTAAATCTTGCAGAGGCTCATTTTTTCATGGCCAAGTGAAATTGAAATCCCCCGGCAAAAAGTACAGCGCTGTCAAACTTTCCTCACATAGTCAGCCTCTTCTTTAAGACCGCGTCTATAGAGATCCATCTATCTACAGACGATTTGATTCTTACGGCAGTCTGTCTCGTCCTCTCCGTCTCCACAGTCGTCCTGTCCGTTACAGCGCAGGTTCAGTGGGACGCACTTCTGACGCTTCCTGCATTTGAACTGTCCAGATAGACAGATGTAGGATTCTGTAGAAGGTATGAACAAAGGTGTTATCCTGAGCCGAAGGTAGTCTACAATGTCGTTTTTGACAGTTGTGGAAACTTTTGGGGCGGATTCAGACTAGGATGGATCGTGTCATCATTTATTTATTTACTTTATGTAACCAGGTAAGTAACGAGTATGCATTCTCTTTTACAACAACGGCCAGAAATGTAAAGAAATTCACCACAGTTGGCTTCATCAGAGTTGTCCCCGCAGTCGTTCTCCCCATCACAGATAAACGGAGGCAGAGCACAGAGACCAGTCCCACACTGGAACCTCCCTGGCTGGCATTTAAACTCAGCTGTGAGGAAAGAACAGAAACACACACACATTGCACCGACTCCATAGAAACACAGCTAGTGAACAAAACCAGGGAGAAGAGTTGTAAACATCTTCTGTACTGTGCAGTTAGTGTCCTGCTCCACTAGAGGGCTGTGAATTGATTGTGTCATTGTGAATTGGTGTGTACAGGACATGTGACAACTCTTACTGGGACCTTGTCAAGTGTGTGTGTGTGTGTTGGTGGTGACTCACGGCAGTCTGGAGGCTCGTCCGACCCGTCCCCACAGTCGTCCACCGTGTCACACTTCCACCAGAAGGGGATGCACTCATCTGTCCCACAGCGGAACTATAGGACACAACAACAGTAGCTTCAGATTTCATCATCATTCAGGAAGATTTTGGGACACTAAAGTCCCTGACTTGAATCTACAAGTACTAAAGTCCGAGCCCCTGCTAGTCCCTCCCCATCTTCCAAAAACATATGAAAACATACCACTTCAAAATGTATCTTGATTCTATCCCACAAGCACCCCCCCCTCTCCACTTCCCCCTCCCATCCACTTAGCACGGACTTAGCTGGTAGCAGCTTTATTGGGTGGCAGGTACAGTTGACTTTGTGATTAGAGCGTTGGGCAGTAACCGAAAGGTCGCTGGTTTGAATTCCGAAGCCGACAAAATCTGACACTGTGCCTTGAGCAAGGCACTTAACCCAATTGATCCGGGTGCTGGACAATGGTGACACTGGCCGTGACCCCGCTCCAATGGTGTCGCCACCGAGCTACCTTAAGATGAATTCACTAACTGTAAGTCGCTCTGGATAACAGCGTCTGCTAAAATGACTTATTCAAACATTTTTGTAAGCTGTAGGAGAAAAGGGCCACTGACCTGGCTGGCTGTGCAGTTGGAAAGGCAGGTCTTGTTGTCTGCAGCCAGGTAGAAGTGGGTGGGGCAGGCCAACACCTATACCTCCCCCGGGGGAGAGGAGACACAGGTGGGCTGCAGCCTCCGTTAGTCACCTTGACACTGGTGTTTGGGCACTGCGGCGGAGAGAGGAAGAGTAAAACCAACATCCACAGCTAGAGCCCTTTCCCCTCTGCTGTCAGCATCATTAGTCTGAGGGCACATTTGCTCATTACAATTAAAAAGAAACACCTCTCTCTCTCTCTCTCGCTCTCTCTCTCTCTCTCTCTCTCTCTCTCTCTCTCTCTCAAAGGCATGCAGACACACACTGAGTGTCTAGACAATTACCGTCGGGTTGGCGGAGAGGGTGGTAAACCTTGATGTTGTGGATGGCTCTCCAGTATCTGAGCAGCTCTGCTCCCTGAGCCCCGGAGGTCTTGTGGGCCCGGTTCAGCGACTTGGACTTCTCATCCGTCCAATAGATGACATCCTCAAACAGAGTCAGCGCCGTCACCTCCCGGATGTCTCGACTAGGCACTGGAATGGAACACACACTGATTAATCAGAGTCTGGAATACAGCCAGATCACACACACATGCACGCGTGAACACACACACACGCACGCACGCACGCACGCACGCACACACACACACATACACAATGGATTAACATGCCACTTCTACATTACGTCCATCTGATACTGCTTTAGGAGGAATCTGCTGAACACACACACACACACACAGCTCGTCCTGAATAATTGCTGTGACAAGCTGCCAGGCTCTGTGGTGTTTTATTGCAGGAAAAGAGAAGTAAAGACGTGACTAAATGGACTGTCTGTCTGTCTGTCAGCATGGCTTAGTAGAGCACGGAGTAGACTATAAGTACTACAGCTAATCACAAACTGGCTGTTGAAGATGAAAAACTGAAATTAAATGAATAATAAAAATACGTTGAGAATGTCGTGACTTCACTTTAATTAACCTCTACGGGATCGGTGTTCTCCTCACGGGACGGTTAAGCTAACGTAGGCTAATGTCTAATGTGACTGGCATGAGGTTGTAAGTAACATGAACATTTCCCAGGATAGACATATCTGATATGGGCAGAAAGCTTAAATTCTTGTTAATCTAACTGCACTGTCCAATTCACAGTAGTTATTACAGTGAAAGATTACCATGCTACTGTTTGAGGAGAGTGCACAATTATGAACTTGAAAATGTATTAATAAACCAATTAGGCACATTTGGGCAGTCTTGATACCACATTTTGAACAGCTATGCAATGGTTCATTGGATCAGTCTAAAACTTTGCACATACACTGCTGCCATCTAGTGGCCAATATCTAAATTGAGCCTGGGCTGGAATAATACATTATGTCCTTTCTCTTGCATTTCAAAGATGATGGTACAAAAGAAATACAATAAAATGCATGCGTTTTTCTTTGTATTATCGTTTACCAGAACGAATGTATTATATTCTCCTACATTAATTTCACATTCCCACAAACTTCAAAGTGTTTCCTTTGAAATGGTATCAAGAATATGCATATCCTTGCTTCAGGGCCTGAACTACAGGCAGTTAGACTTGGGTATGTCATTTTAGGCAAACATTTATGAAAAGGGTCGGATCCTTAAGAGGTTTTTAAGCCTTGTTTAATAACATGTTTTGTTTGTGAACCAAATAGTATTGGGAGAAAATTGTGTTAGACCAAATGAATAACTCAAAAAAAGATGAGAAAAACATTTATCTCATTTCTCACAGGTTGAATGCCAGAGATGGACAGAGACTCACTTCAATAACACCTTGTTTTGAAGTGTATGGAACAGGCATATTAATGACTTGGCTCATGCTCGGTTTCTATGGAGTTGAATCAATCACGGACAAACCGCTTCACAGTAATGTCAAGGTTTTTATCTAAAGTCTGAAAAAGTACACTCAATTTTATTTGTATTTATTTATTTCATCTGTATTTAACCAGGTAGGCTAGTTGAGAACAAGTTCTCATTTACAACTGCGACCTGGCCAAGATAAAGCAAAGCAGTGCGACACAAACAACAACACAGAGTTACACATGGAATAAACAAACATACAGTCAATAACACAATAGAGAAAGTCTATATACAGTGTGTGCAAATGAGGTAGGATAAGGGGGGTGAGGCAATAAATAGGTATATAGTGGCGAAATTATTACAGTATGGCAAATTAAACACTGGGGTGATAGATGACAATGTCAATGACAAACTGACCTTAAATAGGCACAAATTATTATTTACAAAGCCAATTGAGACATCAAATGTTGAGAGTTGAGAGATAGATACAGTAGACAGACAGACAGACAGACAGACAGGGACAGACAGACAGACAGAGAGCAAGAGAGAGAGACCAAGACCAAGGGCAATACTCAATTCACTGTCCCTTACCTTTGTGTCTTTTTGAACCGTCCATGTTTGAGAAGAGAATTTGATGCGAGTCAGCCCAGTAAAGTCTTTTTGCTGTGTAGTCGATGGCGAGAGCTGCAGGGCTGAACATGTCTGTGTCGCTGATCACCGTCCGGCTGCTGCCGTCCAAACCTATCCTCCCAATATGGGGATGCTCTCCACTGTCGATCCAGAACACATAACTACAGAGGAATGAATACAGTTTTCAGCTAGATACCTTAGGCTACACCAGATACCTTAGGCTACCACGCCGTTGGTCAAATGGGCTATGTGAACTGTGAATTGTGGTTGTCTCACTTAGCCATCTTAAGGTTAATGCACCAACTGTAAGTCGCTCTGGACAAGAGTGTCGGCTAAATCTAACTGTGTTTACTTCTCGTTATGGAGTAGTTTACGTGAGATATCGAACTCTGCATCAAAATGAGTACTAGACTTCAAAGCCTGAGCAGAAAGTTGGCTGCCTCAGAAACAAAAACAGCATAGCTACACTTCCACAGTAACAAACTGATTAGCTGGTATTTCTTTTGACAGTCTGTGGTTTCTCTCGACAGACATAGCTAAATCTCGTTCTGGATTCATTCTCTCCAGATGATACTGTGACAGATAGTAGCACGTAGCATGATGTAAAGACAGATGGAGAAGATGGAGAGTTGTACATGCCCAGTGTCTGCATCCAGAGCCAGGTCAGTAGGGTTGTCCAGACCAGTGCTGACCAGTACCACAGGATAGAGTCCGTTAGCCTTGGACACCTCCAGACTCTTCTTCCTTATGTCGCACCAGTACAGGTTCTTACCTATCCAGTCCACGGCTAGAGCACTGGGGGTGGACGTCCTGTGGATTACCTGTGGTTTAGAGGAGAGGAAACAGGTAGGGACATTTTTATCTCAATATCAAATCATTTCTGAGTAACAACTAAGTACCTTAATGTGACTGTTTTCAATTAAATTTGTCAACCCCCCAAAAAATGTAATCTTCGCAAAGAGCAATTTCTCAAGCAAGATTTTTCCTAGGACTGGCTGTGAGCTGTCTGAGTGGGGAGGGGGAAACTGAAAAGCAGCTGTTATTGGCAGAGAGTTTGGAAATCTCTTTCTTTTTGGTCTATTAGCCAATTTAACGGCCTGGTGATGTCACCGTGGCAGGCCAAATCTCCATCCCACCAAAACAGACTGACAATATCAGGCAGTCTTTTCAAACAGCTGTTACCCAAAAGGACATCATCATTTTCACAATTTCACAGTATTATTCCAACCTCATAGTGTGGAAGTATATATATAAAACACAGGGAAATCATGTTTCTGACTGCACCGGGCCTTTAAAGCAACTCAAGGTGAATCAGAAAATCACTGTAACCCGTTTCGTGGAGCCCTCACATTCTAACCCAAACAGTTGGGTTTAGTTACCCCGGGGTTAACAATTGATCGTGTGAATGGAAAGTAAGCTAGCCCTGGAGTGATTTTGTCCACAATTAAGAAGATAGTGTGAAAAGCCCTAACGACTCATAACAGCCTTCTATGGGTCTGCACTGCAACAGTTCTAATATCATTGGTCTAATAACTACAGAAACGGTCTCTACTCTGAAGCGTTTCGGCAGCAGTGAGCTAAAGTACGACTCAGACGGGAGTGATCCTGGGTGCAGTAAAGCTATAATGAGTCATTATCCCTGTATTAATGATAACGAGCCAAGGGGAGCCCCCTTAGGTACTCAGGTTCTGTTGGCACTCTAACGTCACCCAGACTCTGACCCTGGCCTTTGAAAAGCTAAATGGGGAGCCTTGATAGGAGACCAGCCATGTTCAAGGACGCAAATACATGCACACTGATACGATCATTGACGTTGAGATACTGAGTCAGAGATCTTCCTCTGTGTGCCAATGTCACTGAAGCCAATGTCTGCCAAAGTCAGTGCAAAATTGCCCCCCCCCCCAAAAAAGGAAGCACATTCTGTACTGTACTGTATCTATGGTGCATAACATGATCATAACAGGGTTCAGTAACACTTTTTGAACTGTTCGTCATAACAGTATGATGATATTGTCATAGATATGACAAAAACAAAACATTTCATAAAATACAGCTGAACCTAAACCAACAGCCATTGTTCTGTGCCAAACACCGTAAACTAATACTCATGTACGCCATCAACTACATCATGCGGTGAATTATTAACAGGGGGCCTAGGGCCAAAACAATAAAGTATGTCCGAGGTGTAATGAAAACAACGTTTTACGAAGAAGCTGTGTGTCTAAGGAATTATCCACACTCTATACTGTACGTTGTATGACAATGGAATGCATTAAAATCTCATTATGCATTAGGCGCTACATGGCCATAATCACTCCTATAGAATAAATGTTTTATGTGGCTCGGCTCAACCTTCAGCCGGGGAAGACTGTCACCTTTAGTCACATTTAAACCGCTGCACAGCCAGGGTGTTTAATTCTAGATATATAAAGCACCTATAGACCTTCTCAACATCTCATCTCTAACAGTGTAATCTTGCCTGGTGGGGGGGGGGAGAGAAAGAAATGAGAGACATAAAGTGCCTCCTTCCCTCAGGCTCATACATTAACCACTAACACCACAAGAACACTATCTCACCACACGCCTTCCTCGGGCTCATGTAGAACACAGTTGGGGTCAATTTGAATTGAAGACACTCAATTCAGGAAGTGATTTGAATAAATGACAAACGCGTCAACTTTTGAAATAAATAGCTTCTCCTTGTAATGAACACGATGGGAGACAGAGATCTGGTTTCAAGCACAGGGTGCAGCAGGTGTTTATTGTAAAGGACCACAGGAGGAGGCAGGTAGCTGGGTAGCTGGGTCCAGGGGCAGGCAGAAGGTCATACACAGGGGGTCCAAAAGGGCAACAGTACAGGCAGGGAAAAGGCTAGTAATGTCATCCGCGAGATCAGGCAATAGGTTGATAACAGGACATCTGATAGGCTAAAGTACAGGCAGGGAATAGGCGTCGTTAGTGAGGCAGGCAAAAACTATCATACACGGGAGGAGTAAATCACGGGGAAAAACAGAGCTCCCAAAGACATGTCACAAAACAAACAATACCTCACAGTGATGGGGTGCAAAGAACTGAACTAAATAGTGTGTGATAATGACATGCAGGTATGTGAACAGGTGATCAGAATTCAGGTGATTGGGATCTGGAGAGTGAGCTGCGTTCAGGGGATCTAGGTGTTTGAGAGTGTGAGCTGGAAAGTGGGTTGGAAAGTGAGCTGCGTTCAGGGGATCTAGGTGTTTGAGAGTGTGAGCTGGAAAGTGGGCTGGANAAAGTGGGCTGGAAAGTGAGCTGCGTTCAGGGGATCTAGGTGTTTGAGAGTGTGAGCTGGAAAGTGGGCTGGAAAGTGAGCTGCGTTCAGGGGATTTACGTGTTTGAGAGTGTGAGTTGGAAGCAGACTTTACACTCCTCTTCCGTTTTTTTTGAGAAGTCATTGAATAGAGATGCCCTTTTTTTTCAATTGTTGAATTGGAATCTGTTAACTTCCTGAATTGAATAATTTCAATTCCAATTCACCCCAAACCTGATGTATCAGCTGATACTGTACTGTACCTTCAGGTCGCTCCCATTCAGTCGCATTCTGTTTATCCTCCGTTGGTTTAGGGCAGGAGAGCTCGAGTCTATCCAGTAAATCAACTCCTTCCTGTAGTCAAAGTCCACTGCTATAATGTTACTGAGGCCCTGCGGGACACAGTCATAAGGTACACGTTGTACTGTTGTTACAAAAAAAATACCTAATTAACATATTGAGCAATTGCTTTGCATAATTGGTTGGGGAGAGACATAAAGGACATATAAGGATATGCTCAATGTACTCAAGTGAGATGATCAATAAAATGATGCTGTCCATAAGAAACCTCCTCCATCCTTAAATATTGAGCTGGTTCAAAAAAAGGAACACTTCTCTTTGTGTGTCTTACCTGTTTTAAAGGAGTGTAATTGGATCCATCCGTGCTTATTTTCCTGATGTCATGATGGTCGGCCAGAATCAGGAAGGGCTCTTCAGCTGAAGAAAATACAAGAAGAAAAAAAAATACAGCAATTACAATACACGACGACAACGACTAACAATATAGTCCGAAGAAATAATCTGATAGTGACGGTCCTGAAGAGTCACACATGCCTATGCAGGGGTGACTGTAGCAGTATGCTCTCAAAGATAGTGGCTTGCGAAAATATTCACTCCACTTGGCATTTCCCCTATTTTGTTGCCTTACAACCTGGAATTAAAATTGATTTTTGGGGGGGTTGTAATCATTTGATTTACACAACATGCCTACCACTTTGAAGATGCTAAAACAAATAAGACAAAAAAACAGAACATGCATAACTATTCACCCGTCAAAGTCAATACTTTGTAGGGCCACCTTTTGCAGCTATTTTATTTATTTTTATTTCAAATTATATGTCCAGGTAGNTATGCGCCAGGCCCACCACAGAAGTCACTAGAGCGCGATGGGACAAAGACATCCCTGCCGGCCAAACACTCCCCTAACCCGGACGACGCTGGGCCAATTGTGCGCCGTCCCATGGCTCCCCCGGTCGCGGCCGGCTGCGACAGAGCCTGGACTCAAACCAGGATCTCTAGTGACACAGCTAGCACTGCGATCTATTTATTTATTTATTTCACCTTTATTTAACCAGGTAGGCAAATTGAGAACAAGTTCTCATTTACAATTGCGACCTGGCCAAGATAAAGCAAAGCAGTTCGACACATACAACAACACAGAGTTACACATGGAGTAAAACAAACATACAGTCAATAATACAGTAGAAAAATAAGTCTATATACAATGTGAGCAAATAAGGTGAGATAAGGGAGGTAAAGGCAAAAAAAGGCCATGGTGGCAAAGTAAATACAATATAGCAAGTAAAACACTGGAATGGTAGATTTTCAGTGGACGAATGTGGAAAGTAGAAATATAAATAATGGGGTGCAAAGGAGTAAATAAATAAATAAATACAGTAGGGGAAGAGGGAGTTGTTTGGGCTAAATTATAGATGGGCTATGTACAGGTGCAGTAATCTGTAAGCTGCTCTGACAGCTTGTGCTTAAAGCTAGTGAGGGAGATAAGTGTTTCCAGTTTCAGAGATTTTTGTAGTTCGTTCCAGTCATTGGCAGCAGAGAAGGAAGGAAAGGCGGCCAAAGGAGAAATTGGTTTTGGGGGTGACCAGAGAGATATACCTGCTCGAGCGCGTGCTACAGGTGGGTGCTGCTATGGTGACCAGTGAGCTGAGATAAGGGGGGACTTTATCTAGCAGGGTCTTGTAGATGACCTGGAGCCAGTGGGTTTGGCGACGAGTATGAAGCGAGGGCCAGCAGACGAGAGCGTACAGGTCGCAGTGGTGGGTAGTATATGGGGCTTTGGTGACAAAACGGATGGCACTGTGATAGACTGCATCCAATTTTTTGAGTAGGGTATTGGAGGCTATTTTGTAAATGACATCGCCAAAGTCGAGGATCGGTAGGATGGTCAGTTTTACGAGGGTATGTTTGGCAGCATGAGTGAAGGATGCTTTGTTGCGAAATAGGAAGCCAATTCTAGATTTAACTTTGGATTGGAGATGTTTGATGTGAGTCTGGAAGGAGAGTTTACAGTCTAACCAGACACCTAGGTTAGACTGTAGACTTGTAGTTGTCCACATATTCTAAGTCAGAACCGTCCAGAGTAGTGATGCTGGACGGGCGGGCAGGTGCAGGCAGCGATCGGTTGAAAAACATGCATTTCGTTTTACTTGTATTTTAGAGCAGTTGGAGGCCACGGAAGGAGAGTTGTATGGCATTGAAGCTCGTCTGGAGGGTTGTTAACACAGTGTCCAAAGAAGGGCCAGAAGTATACAGAATGGTGTCGTCTGCGTAGAGGTGGATCAGAGACTCATCAGCAGCAAGAGCGACATCATTGATGTATACAGAGAAGAGAGTCGGCCCAAGAATTTAACCCTGTGGCACCCCCATAGAGACTGCCAGAGGCCCGGACAACATGCCCTCCGATTTGACACACTGAACTCTATCAGAGAAGTAGTTGGTGAACCAGGCGAGGCAATCATTTGAGATACCAAGGCTATCGAGTCTGCCGATGAGGATGTGGTGATTGACAAAGTCGAAAGCCTTGGCCAGGTCAATGAATACGGGTAACCAGTATTGTTTCTTATCAATGGCGGTTAAGATATCGTTTAGGACCTTGACTGTGGCTGAGGTGCACCCATGACCAGCTCTGAAACCAGATTGCATAGCTGAGAAGGTGCGGTGGGATTCGAAATGGTCGGTAATCTGTTTGTTGACTTGGCTTTCGAAGACCTGAGAAAGGCAGGGTAGGATAGATATAGGTCTGTAGCAGTTTGGGTCTAGAGTGTCCCCCCCTTTGAAGAGGGGGATGACCGCAGCTGCTTTCCAATCTTTGGGAATCTCAGACGACACGAAAGAGAGGTTGAACAGGCTAGTAATAGGGGTTGCAACAATTTCAGCAGATAGTTTTAGAAAGAAAGGGTCCAGATTGTCTAGCCTGGCTGATTTGTAGGGATCCAGATTTTGCAGCTCTTTCAGAACATCAGCTGAGTGGATTTGGGAGAAGGAGAAATGGGGAAGGCGAGTTGCTGTGGGGGGTGCAGTGCTGGTGACCGGGGTAGGGGTAGCCAGGTGGAAAGCATGYCCAGCCGTAGAAAAATGCTTATTGAAATTCTCAATTATAGTGGATTTATCGGTGGTGACAGAGTTTCCTATCCTCAGTGCAGTGGGCAGCTGGGAGGAGGTGTTCTTATTCTCCATGGACTTTACAGTGTCCCAGAACTTTTTTGAGTTTGTGTTGCAGGAAGCAAATTTCTGCTTGAAAATGCTAGCCTTGGCTTTTCTAACTGCCTGTGTATATTGGTTTCTAACTTCCCTGAAAAGTTGCATATCACGGGGGCTGTTCGATGCTAATGCAGAACGCCATAGGATGTTTTTGTGTTGGTTAATGGCAGTCAGGTCTGGAGAGAACCAAGGGCTATATCTGTTCCTGGTTCTAAATTTCTTGAATGGGGCATGCTTATTTAAGATGGTGAGGAAGGCGTTTAAAAAAAATAACCAGGCATCCTCTACTGACGGGATGAGGTCAATATCCTTCCAGGATACCCAGGCCATGTGGATTAGAAAGGCCTGCTCGCTGAAGTGTTTCAGGGAGCGTTTGACAGTGATGAGTGGAGGTCGTTTGACCGCTGAACCATTACAGATGCAGGCAATGAGGCAGTGATCGCTGAGATCTTGGTTGAAAACAGCAGAGGTGTATTTAGAGGGCAAGTTAGTTAGGATGATATCAATGAGGGTGCCCGTGTTTACGGCTTTGGCGTAAAACCACGTAAAACCAAAATTACAGCTGCAAGTCTCTTGGGGTAAGTCTCTATAAGCTTGGCACATCTAGCCACTGGGATTTTTGCCCATTCTTCAAGGCAAAACTGCTCCAGCTCCTTCAAGTTGGATGGGTTCCACTGGTGTACAGCAATCTTTAAGTCATACCACAGATTCTCAATTGGATTGAGGTCTGGGCTTTGACTAGGCCATTCCAAGACATTTAAATGTTTCCCCTTAAACCACTCAAGTGTTGCTTTAGCAGTATGCTTAGGGTCATTGTCCTGCTGGAAGGTGAACCTCCGTCCCAGTCTCAAAGCTCTGGAAGACTGAAACAGGTTTCCCTCAAGAATTTCCCTGTATTTAGCGCCATCCATCATTCCTTCAATTCTGACCAGTTTCCCATTCCCTGACGATGAAAAACATCCCCAAAGCATGATGCTGCCACCACCATGCTTCACTGTGGGGATGATTTTCTCGGGTTGAGAGGTGTTGGGTTTGGGCCAGACGTAGTGTTTTCCTTGATGGCCAAAAAGTTACATTTTAGTCTCAACTGACCAGAGTACCTTCTTTCATATTACTTTTGGTGAACACCAAACATGTTTGCTTATTTTTTTCTGGCCACTCTTCCGTAAAGCCCAGCTCTGTGGAGTGTACGGCTTAAAGTGGTCCTATGGACAGATACTCCAATCTCCACTGTGGAGCTTTGCAGCTCCTTCAGGGTTGTCTTTGGTCTCTTTGTTGCCTCTCTGATTAATGCCCTCCTTGCCTGGTCCCTGAGTTTTGGTGGGCGGCCCTCTCTTGGCAGGTTTGTTGCGGTGCCATATTCTTTCCATTTTTTAATAATGGATTTAATGGTGCTACGTGGGATGTTCAAAGTGTCTGATATTTTTTTATAACCCAACCCTGATCAGTACTTCTCCACAACTTTGTCCCTGACCTGTTTGGAGAGCTCATTGGTCTTCATAGTGTAACTTGCTTAGTTGTTTGCTTAGTTGTTTGCAGCCTCTGATGCCATTCAGAACAGGTGTATATGTACTGAGATCATGTGACAGATCATGTGACATTTAGATTGCACACAGGTGGACTTTACTTAACTAATGATGTGACTTCTGAAGGTAATTGGTTGCACCAGATCTTATTTAGGAGCTTCATAGCAAAGGGGCTGAATACGTATGCACACACCACTTTTCAGTTTTTTAAAGTAATTTTTTTCATTTCACTTCACCAATTTGGACTATTTTGTGTATGTCCATTACATGAAATCCAAATAAAAATCTATTTAAATTCCAGGTTGTAATGCAACAAAATAGGAAAAATGCCAAGGGGGGTGAATACTTTTGCAAGGCACTGTAGCTCATCATTACTCATAAAGTCATTACTTTTAATACATCGTATCATTATCCTACTGCAGGTGCAGTAACGTTACAGTCAGAGGCTCTGGAGCTGTCAATCTTATACAACCAATGATTTCCTCCCTAGCTCCAAGCCCTAGTATATATCACCATCACAGGCTATTATTTGACTGGGCTCACGACAGGTACCTTCCCATAGAGATAGAACAAGTGGTTTTACGTCATGCATATTCTAGTGTTCTCTTTTAACTAATCAGGATCCTCGTTCTAACGGCAAGATAATTCCCCTGTGATTTCCCGAAGTCCCTGATTTAAAAAGAAAATCAAGCAGGAAGGTGGGTGACAGAGGAGCAGACACATGGGCAGATGGGTAAGAAGGAAGAGAGAGAAGATGGAGAGAAGGAATGGACGAAAGAAGATGGAGAGAGAAGTGAGAGAGAGTGTTGAGAGAGAGAGAGAGAGAGAGAGAGAATGATGGAGTAGAGAGAGGAGAGAGAGAGAAGAGGAGAGAGAGAGAGAGAGAGAGAGAGAGGAGAGAGAGAGAGAGAGAGAGAGAGAGAGAGAATGATGGAGTAGAGAGAGAGAATGATGGAGTAGAGCGAGAGAGAGAATGATGGAGGTAGAGAAAGAGGTATACCTGAGAGAGACCTGCAGCTGTGTGAGTTCTTAGCTGGCGCCTCATAGCCGTCTGCACACAGACACTTGTAAGATCCGTATGTGTTGACGCAGAGCTGGCTACAGGGAAGTCGGATGAACACTCGTCAATGTCAACACATGTTTGGCCATCGTTCTTCAAGCGAAATCCCGGCCAACACTTGCACTGGATCGGACGTGAGGGAGAAATTGAGAGCCATTATTTTTCTAACAGAATCCATGTTGGACACTGAGGCACTGAATGAATCAATAGAAAAGTCACGGGGTACTGTCGCCATTGGGTTGGAGTGACTATGGACTATACAGGGATACAATGACACAAAGGGATTTAATAGTTCTGAGTGCAAAATCCATGGTTTGTTTTGTTGGCGAGCCACTCTGGTATGAACATCTTACAGAGTATGGATTTAAATAGATTTTTCTCTGACAACCTATGGCTTACAGCAACCAGGCAATCCCAACCTATATACTGTACTGTATGTACCAGGTCATGGTTATTAAGTATGAATAGCACAAACAAACACATATGGTAAGCCAGGACCAAAATGTTCTGGAAAACAGAACCTTTTCCATTCTGAGAAATATCAAGTCCATATAGTATGTTGATTTAGGTTCTGTTTGTTTTATTGTTAAACATGATATATGGAATGTAATAACACCGGTGTTAAATCCTATCATTATAGAGAAATTTGCAAAACATCAATAAACAGTTTTCACTCAGTCTTAGTTTTATGTTGAAGAGCTTAGTGGTTTACCATACTTAGAGCTTATATCGTGTGTGTGTGTGTGACTCTGAGAAATTACCTTGTACAGTTCATGACTTGTGATTCTGTGTGTGTGTGTGTGTGTGTGTGTGTGTGTGTGTGTGTGTGTGTGTGTGTGTGTGTGTGTGTGTGTGTGTGTGTGTGTGTGTGTGTGTGTGTGTGTGTGTGTGTGTGTGTGTGTGTGTGTGTGTGTGTGTAATTCTGAGAAAGCGAGCAGGGGTACCTTCCTACCTTGTAGCCCACAGCTAGGTTTTCACAGTCCTGTGTGCATCCACTACTCGACGGTTCAGACACTCATTGACGTGACAGGTCCTCTCGTCTGACGCGTCCCCACAGTCGTCCCTCCTGTTACACAGGCTGGCCAGCGAGACACAGCGGCCGTTGACACACATGAAGAAAGAGCCGTTGCACAAGCTTTCTACAGGACAAAGTGGTACGTGTTAGATTCTAACTTTCTGTGAAAGCCAGGAATGCAAGACTCCTGAATTCCCGGAACCAGATTAAGCCTAGTCCTAGACAAAAAAATTAAAACCAAAAGAATAAAAAATGTTTGTTGTTGTTGTCAAGTACTAGGCTTAATCTGGGTCTGGGGAACCGGCCAACATAATTAAACAGTCAATTAAACATACTTCTATCAACCAGGAACGTGTACATATAGGGGTGTACCTGTGCCAGAGCACCTGCCCCTTTGCCCTCCTACTCGCCAACTGCCCGTCTGGGTGGTGGTATTTGTATATATTTTTGTACACAGTTTTTGACGTTGTTGTTCTGAAGCCACTGTCCGAAATGTCGTCAAGTTCGCCACCCGTGTCAGTTGGTTGGTTGCGCCTGTTTGTCGGCCCTGTACGGAGTTCGTGCCCGGATTCCAAACATGTACGGCTTGAGATGCAGTCACCGGTTGAGTGTGTGTAGCCATCTACCAATTATTATTATAATAATTTTTTATATATATTTTTTGCACTTTTACACTTTTTTCTCCCTAATTTCGTGATATCCAATTGGTAGTTACAGACTTGTCACATCTCTGCAATTCCTCTATGGACTTGGGAGAGGCGAAGGTCGAGAGCCATGCGTCCTCCAAAACACGACCCTGCCAAACCAGCCACACCAATGTGTCGGAGGAAACACTGTACAATTGGCGACCGAAGTCAGCTTGCAGGCGCCCGGCCCGCCACAAGGATTCGCTAGAGCGCGACGGGACAAGGACATCCCGGCAGGCCAAACCCTCCCCTAACCTGGACGACGCTGGGCCAATTGTGCGCCGCCTCATGGGTCTCCCGGTCACGGCCAGATGTGACACAGGCTGGGATCGAACCGGGGTCTGTAGTGACGCGTTAGACCGCTGCGCCACTCGGGAGGCGCAAGCTACCTAGTTTAAATATCAACAGTACTGATACAGCAGCACAACATTTGATTAACACTTGATAACACTTGATTTACATCATCATCAATATTCGGCCTGGTTGGCTGATAGCCTACGTGCAGCAGAGAGAGGCAGAAAGACAGAAAGGAGCGGCTACATCTACGACCCTGCGACCCAACCTCATCCCTTCTTCAGTCGGGAGTTGCAAACGGGTGTCATGGCAGCAGCAACAGAGGTAGTCAAGACGTTCATCCATGTTTCTCAAATTTCAACGTTTTTCCAAAGAACACACTTCGAAGTGTTTGACTACTTCTCTGTATCGTTCCAAGGTTGAGTTTAGGCATCAACTCCGAATTCTTAAGGTTAGGCATTAACTCCGAATGGTTAAGGTAAGTGTTAAAGTTTGGGATAGGCGTAAAACAAAAATATTAAAAATAACCTATCGGTGGATTTAAACATGCATCCTTTGGGCACTTTGGAACCAGAGGCGGATGCTTCGGCCCATCTGCCATCCACGTCTCCAATGCCTACTTGAAGGAAACAGCGCTCGCTGTTGCCCCTAGTGGCTGGTTTCCACGGCATCTCCCGACGTCCTCAGGCATGGATGGACGTCGAATAATGACCACGGGTGACCTGCCTGACCAAACCACCATATACTAAAAATATCCACACAAGCTACTAGCCAGCCAGCCCATATATCATGAGTCAGAAGATCACAGATATTATATTATAAAGAGCATTGAAGATAAATCACAATCAGTAAACTGGGAGCCGGTGGGTTCATTTTGAGCACCTGGCCCCTGAAAGGTCTGAGCACAGCCCTGCTAGCAACTCAATTTGTATCAGCCCTGTTCCCAGCAGGTCTATGAGCACAAAATGTGTTTGTAATAGGCTAAAACCAGCCGGGACATGGTGAGACTGGGACGGTCTGTACCTCGTCTGTTCTCTCACACACACACACATCTGTATCAGATGAAAGGCTTGCCTGCAGCCGAACACTTGGGGTTGTGTGGCAGCTCGTCTGATTGGTCGAGACAGTCGGGATGGCCGTCACACTCCCACTGGACTCTGGGTAAACAGCGGCCATCTGTGCAGCGGAACTCCCCCAGACTGCAGGACCCGTACTCTGTAGGACACAGGAGGCAAGAGGCGGGATGTGCAGTCAGAACACAACAAGAGGAAATGAGAGAGAGAGGGAGACAGAGAGAGAGACAGAGAGATAGAGAGAGAAGTTCTTACTACACTCCGGGGTCTCATCGGAGCCGTCTCCACAGTCATCATCACGGTCACAAGCGAACCGCTGTGGGATGCAGACCTGATTACGACACTGGAACATTGTCTCCATGCACGTGTTGTTGGGGGCTGTGATAAGAAATATGTGGAGGGAGGGCCAATTTGTTAATGAAATACCTGAGATTTTTTTCACACCATACACACCTCTCAAAAAGGATCTGAACTTCTATAGGAATGTGGACATTATTTACAGGGTACACTATATATACAAAAGTAGGTGGACACCCCTTCAAATTAGTGGATTTGGCTATTTCATCCACACCCGTTGCTGACAGGTGTATAAAATCGAGGACGCAGCAATGCATGCTCCATAGACAAACATTCGCAGCAGAATGGCCTTACTGAAGAGCTCAGTGACTTTCAATGTGGCACCGTCATAGGATGCTACCTTTCCAACAAGTCAGTTCGTCAAATGTCTGCCCTGCTAGAGCTGCCCCGGTCAACTGTAAGTGCTGACATTGTGAAGTGGAAACGTCTAGGAGCGACAACGGCTCAGCCGCGAAATGGTAGCCCACACAAACTCACAGAACGGGGCCGCCGAGTGCTGAAGCGCATAGCGCGTAAAAAGTGTCTGTCCTCGGTTGCAGCACTCACTACCGAGTTCCAAACTGCCTCTGGAAGCAACGTCAGCACAATAACTGTTAGTCGGGAGCTTCATGAAATGGGAAATGAGCCTAAGATCACCATGCCCAATGCCAAGTGACGGCTGGAGTGGTGTAAAGCTCGCCGCCATTGGACTCTGGAGCAGTGGAAACGCGTTCTCTGGAGTGATGAATCACCATCTGGCAGTCCGACAGACGAATCTGGGTTTGGCAGATGCCAGGAGAACGATTTGGGGAAGGCCCTTTCCTGTTTCAGCATGACAATGCCCCCGTGCACAAAGCGACGTCCATACAGAAATGGTTTGTTGAGATCGATGTGGAAGAAATTGACAGGACTGCACAGAGCCCTGACCTCAACCCCATCGAACACCTTTGGGATGAATTGGACCGCCGACTGCGAGCCAGGCCTAATCACCCAACATCGGTGCCCGACCTCAGTAATGCTCTTGTGGCTGAATGGAAGCAAGTCCCTTCAGCAATGTTCCAACATCTAGTGGAAAGCCTTCCCAGAAGAGTGGAGGCTGTTAGAGCAGCAAATGGGGGAACCAACTCCATATTAATGCCCATAATTCTGGAATGAGATGTTCAACGAGCAGGCGTCCACATACTTTTGGCCATGTAGTGTATGCGTCAGGGGGAAATATGGTTTTATAGTACTGCAGAAGATGGAGGGCCGATTATTTTTACATTTTTTTCTTATAACAGAAACAGAAACGTATTGAGTCATTTCTGCTTTACAATGGGGATTCTGAATACACATTGACAAATGTAATGAGACATTTTTGCTTTATAAATGGGACTGAGTCTGACTATGCTATGATTGTTTTCTGTTTGGTTTCTGTCTGGAGGCCTTCAGAGGACAATACCCTATGACAGACACATATTGAGACATTTGTGCTTTACAAAGGGGATTCTGAGTGACTAAAATATGACTGTGTGCTTTCGGGTTCGGAGGCCTTCAGAGGACAACACACTGTGACAAATATGTATCGAGACATTTGAGCTTCAGAAAAAAAGGGGCTCGGAATACACTGTCAGACACATATTGAGGTATTTGTGCTTTAAAAAAGGGGACTGAGTGACTACACTATGACTGTGTACTTTCTGTCCAGAGGCCTTCAGAGGATAATACACTATGACAAACATGTATTGAGACATTTGTGCTTTACAAAAAGGACTTGGACTACACTGTTAGACACATATCATTATTATTATCATTCTACTATGTGCTTTAGAAAAGGGAGTGACTACATTATGACTGTGATTTCTGTTGGAGAACTTCAGAACAATATATTACCACAGCCAGCAGCAGAGAGCTCATCACTCCCATCTGGACAGTCCCTCTCCCCATCACAAAGCCAGTGTTTGGGGACGCAGGCGTACGACTCTGGGCAACTAAACAACCCTGGGCCACAGGTAGCCGTACCTGGATATGTACAATAGGAGTCGTGGTCAAAATGTTATTTTACCGAACTGAAGAATCTTTAGCCTGAGTGGCAGTCTGTTTTAGCTCTCTTACCAACTCCTTAAGGAATTGTCACGCCAAACATGTTTGGTATGATAATGAGTGACAAGGATTTGGCAAGACAGCAGAAACAGACTGCCACTCAGGCTACAGAATCTGCACAATTACAGTAATAGAAATATAAATATTTACAAGACTTTCTGAAGAGTCTGTGCAAATATTACTGAAAAACATGAAATCCATATCTCTGTTTGTAGCAAATTGCTCATCCATATATCAAAGGATTTATCTCATAAAATGTCAAATATCTTAAATGAATCTTTCCCTGTCTCTTTCTTTGTTGTTGTCATTTTTATGCCTTTTTCTCCCCAATTTCGTGATATCCAACAAGAATTTATCTCATAAAATGTCAAATGAATCTTTCTTTTTGCAATACATACCACCCTGCATACCACCCTGCATACCACTGCTGGCTTGCTTCTGAAGCTAAGCAGGGTTGGTCCTGGTCAGGCCCTGGATGGGAGACCAGATGCTGCTGGAAGTGGTGTTGGAGGGCCAGTAGGAGGCACTCTTTCCTCTGGTCTAAACAAAGATCCCAATGCCCCAGGGCAGTGATTGGGGACACTGCTCTGTGTCTGTCTCTTATACACATCTAGATGTGTATAAGAGACAGGTGTAGGGTGCCGTCTTTCGGATGGGACGTTAAACGGGTGTCCTGACTCTCTGAGGTCATTAAAGATCCCATGGCACTTATCGTAAGAGTAGGGGTGTTAACCCTGGTGTCCTGGCTAAATTCCCAATCTGGCCCTCAACCATCACGGTCACCTAATAATCCCCAGTTTACAATTGGCTCATTCATCCCCCTCCTCTCCCCTGTAACTATTCCCCAGGTCGTTGCTGCAAATGAGAACGTGTTCTCAGTCAACTTACCTGGTAAAATAAATAAAAAATACCCAATTGGTAGTTACAGTCTTGTCCCATCGCTGCAACTCCCGTACGGACTCTGGAGAGATGAAGCTCGAGAGCCATGTGTCCTCCGAAACATGACCTTGCCAAGCTGCACTGCTTCTTGACACACTACCCACTTAACCCAGAAGCCAGCTGCAACATTGTGTCGGAGGAAACACCGTACAGCTGGCAACCGAAGTCAGCGTGCATGCGCCAGGCTTCCACAACGAGTCGCTAGTGCATGATGGGACAAGGACATCCCAGCCGGCCAAACCCTCCCCTAACCCGGACGATGCTGGGCCAATTGTGCGCCGCCTCATGGGTCTCCCGGGCGCAGCCGGCAGCAACACAGCCCGGGATCGAACCCGGATCTGTAGTGACGTCTCAAACACCGCAATGCAGTGCCTTAGACCGCTGCGCAACTCGGGAGGCCCCTTTCCCTGTCCCTTTGATGTTGATTTATGGCTGTTCTCTACATTTTCTACACACATTTGTGTCAACATAATGTAAATAAATTCAGGCATGTTTTTTACCACAGATCTCTGCGCTCTCGTCCAATCCATCCCCACAGTCGTCCTCTCCGTCACAAAGCCACTGCTTGGCTATGCACTTGTTCTTAGAGCAGGCAAACTGGTTCCACAGGCAGGACAAGTCTAGACCGAATGAAATATAACATATTATATGGTATTTCATTGGTACAGGAAGTATGTAAACATCTTCACATTTAACCATGCAGAGAGCAGTGATAAATGAATGATTTAGTACGGTGGTGTATGTGTGCAAAGTCCAAATAGGTCCAGGTTTCAACTGTTATAGAGTAATATCAAATTGCAGTCAAGTCACATACAAGAGAAAAGGTAGGTTTTTGTACAGAAAAGGTGAAGAAAATAATATCACATACGGAGGTGAAGGTAACCAATTTTGAAGCAAATTATTCTAATGCAGGTGGAAAATTATATCACTTTATCAATGTCATCTGTGAAATTAGATACACCAACGTGGCAAAACCATTCTCTCAGTCGTAAGCACTTTCAAAGTAACGCTTGCCTTACAGTCAAACCATGTACAAAGGAGTGCCAAGTGAGGTAAAAAGAATTCAGCATTAGCAAGCAGACAGAGAGAGAGAGAAAGAGGGAGAGAAAGAGAGAGAGAGAGAGAAAGAACGAGATGAGAGCGCAGAGAGAGAGGACGAGAAGAGAGAGAGAGACGAGAAAGGAGAGCGAAAGCCGAGAGCAAGAGAGAGAGAAGAGGGAGCAGAGAGAGCAGGGAGCATGAAAGAGGCGCAGACGATGAGAGAGATGACGAGAGCCGAGAGCGCAGAGCGAGAGGCGAGAGCGCAGAGCAGAAGAGGAGAAGAGAATGAGGGAGGTGAAAGAGGGAGAGATATGGAGACGCAGAGAGAAGAAGACGAAGACGAGAGAGAGCAGAAGAGAGAGAGAGAGAGAGACGACGAGAGAGACGAGAGAAAGAAAAGAAAGAGCGGAGCAGAGAGCAGGGAGATTAAAGAGGGAGAGATGACGAGAGATGCAGAGAGGGAGAGAGAGAGAAAGAGGGAGAGAGAGAGAGATGAGAGAGGGAGAGACATAAAGAAAGAGAGAGAAAGAATTGTCTGTTTATTTGTTTGCGTTCCACATCAATTTTATGATGACACTGCGGAGCTGCTTCCTTTGCTCCTTGGGCATTCAGAGAGCAACCGTGAACAGCGGACAAGGTCAGTGTGAACTAGCCACACAAACAGCGGGCACCAACAACACGGTGTGTGCATCCAACCGCTACTGGCTGGGACTCGTTCAAATACACAGACGACGAGCAAATCCACAACAAATATACATAGGATATTTGCTATTGCTATTCTGTTTGCGTTAGGACATCATAGTCTACTGCTCTGCCCTGATGAACCAACAGCAGGAGTGAAACGTCTCCGTCTGTCAGTATTCCTCAGGAGAGGCTTTGAACAGTGATTGTGGGAGATTTCAGGGATGGAAGCATTGGACTCAGCAGGAGACACCCCTTGATTGTTTCCTTTAATGACCCACATGAACGAACCACCAACACTGGGTTATCTTATCTTCTTATCTTCTTATCTGGCCGTATTGACCGAATGTATTGACCAGACACATCAGAGGATACAGGACAAAAGGGGAAACTGTTCAACCTAGAACTTCTCCATTATATTTGGCCACCTCGAGCTTTGTCAACACTTCGTGCAGGACGCACCCTACAACGTAACGATCCAATCGTTCCTTTGAACAGAGTCATTTGAATGATTTAGACTCTCTCATCAGTGTCAGTGGGACACAAATCGGCGCAATGTGCTTGCTGAAAGAAATGTCATGTAAATAAACACTATAGAAAGATGTCTATCACACCACACTGGAATTCATCTGCTCCGTCTTCACAGTCTTTCACTCCGTCACACAGCCAGACAGCGTGGATGCAGTTCCCACTTGGGCAAGCAAAATGGCCTTCCTCACATCTCTTTCTGAGGGAAGGAGCTGGGGAGAAACCAGAAGCCGAGATACATTCAGAACAATAATTTGTTATTTTCAAAATATCTTCAAATTCATTCCACTAGGCCTGGTGTCTGTCTGGTACACGGCCACGTCAACAGTAGCCGACAGAACTAGCATCACAGAAGAGGGAAAAAAGGAAGCAAAAAACATACTTCGGCAGTTGGTTTCATCTGCATAATCCCCACAGTCGTTGGCACCATCACATATCCAGGAGGGTTGGACACAGAGGGAGGTAGAGTTGCAGCTGACGAACACTGTCTCCTTCACCCCCAGCATGTAGTAATCCAAGCAGCCTGTGTTGCCTAGAGAAAGTGGGCATTCGACCGGCATATCCAAAGGCTAAGTTTAGCGATTGGTATTCCTGGCTATACATTGTCGTATCTATAATAGTGTAGTGCCCTGATATTAATAACAACTAAAAAATAACTTCAAATTCCGGGGAGCGGATCTTCCATCTTCTCTTTTATCTAACATTAATAACACACATGACCAGGCTAGCATACAGACCAGCTACGTGGAAAAGGTAATGTTGTCGAGCCTTAACAAAGATAGTGTAGCGCCTTAACAAAGATAGTGTAGCGCCGTAACAAAGATACGGTATGGCGCTTTAACAAAGGCTTATCTTACTGCAGTTCTTCTCATCTGAGGCGTCGAGACAGTCGATGATCTGATCGCAGCGGGCCGAGGCCGGAACACAAACCCCATTCAGACAACGCCAGTCTGAGGCAGCGCATGTGGAATCTGGAGAGAAAATACAGGGCCGAAAAGAAAAAGATGAAGAAGCGAGGGGTAGAAATATGTTGTATTTGAAATCCATCTCTTTGGTTCCTCTATGAAATCTAACAGGAGGGACAGGAGTTCACCCTAAAGCGATTTATTTGTTTATACAGTAATAATGTAGTACAGATTATGTTGTCTGTCAGACTGGGCATGTAGTATTCATCCGATTCTTATTACTCACTGTTACAATAAACCTCGTCGGAATTATCTCCACAGTCGTTGACCCCGTCACAAACCCGCCTATTGGCCACACAGCGCTGGTTATAGCAGCTCTTGAAGCCCCGTCTGCAGTTTCTGTTATCTGTAAGAGAGGAAGAGGAGTAAAGAGCGAGAGGAAGAAAAAATGAAAGAGATAAAAATACACTTTAGGAAGAGATTCGACCAAAGGGATTACATGACATCCACTTTAATACCGTTCCTCTTCTCCTTCGTGGATTTCAGGAAGTGAGCGAGTCTGAACTCATTCTACTGAACAAGAACCCGGCGGGGGCTTGGTAGGGATTTTCATCTGAGCACTGGTGAACTAGTACAGTAACACATATATGGTGTTTACTCACCACAGTATTGCATTTTCTCATCCGACTTGTCTTTGCAGTGTGCTATTCCGTCACATGTCAGCTGATAGTCGATACACTCCCCGTTCCCACACTCAAACTCAGTGTGGATGTTGCAGGAGGAGTTCTCAGCTGCAAAAAGAAGAGAAAATCAATATGTTTCTGATTGATTCCTCATCCAAACAGAAGGGTCTGCTTTCTGCTATATCCCTCCCAGACAGTCTCCAGCAAACATACTTCTTCAATGCCCCTCACATTGCTTCATCTGACAGTAACACTGTCAGATGCCTATTGTCTATTAGCAAGACTTTCACATGGTCCTTTGAGCTGGATGCTGTTTCCCAATGAATTAGAGGGGAAAAGACAAGGTACTAGACTTACATACACATCTGTTATCTTCCAGCAGTAGTCTCTCTCCTCTGCAGCTACAGTTGACTGTGCCGTGAGGGGTCACAAGACAAAGGTCATGACATCCACCGTTCAGCACTGTGCAAGGGGACAGTTCACCTGGAAAAACAGAGCATTATGGGTACTGTAGTACATCATCTTACAGAAAACACACATCAACCTCCAAATAAACAGGACAGTGTATTGTTCCATTTTTTTTATAATCCAAATGCCATGCTTTACTTCCTACTTGCAGTGCCTCCCATAAAGAGTTTCAGCTTCCAAATATTTGAAATCAAGCACTGAAAACTTTTCAAGGTCAGTGGTTTGGTAGAAAGGTAGACTTCTCTGTTGGGGACCATCTTTGAACTCTGTTTGGCT
>NC_036852.1:8188414-8275426 GCF_002910315.2 Salvelinus sp. IW2-2015
AGAGAGAGAGAGAGAGAGAGAGAGAGAGAGAGAGAGAGAGAGAGAGAGAGAGAGAGGATATATTTCTCTGCTCGAATGGTACAGATTCAGCTGAAGCACTGTGCCAAGCTTGGATTCTGGTGAAGCACAGGCCAGGCAGCATGGGGTAGCCTGTGGCACTGGGGGTTGGGATTTTTGGAGTTGTTTATTCAATAACAGATATACATCGAGTGGTAATTAATCAGGGAGGGCAGGTGGGGCTATAGGAAGTCTTGTATAACGTTCATGCCAAATGGTCAAACTCAGCTACACAGGGTTGTAACCACATGCAAACCATCACAGGTTGCGATGTATAGAAGACTCCGTGTTGACAAGTGAGTTTTGCTTTGATGTACTGTATAGAATTCACTTACAATTGTTGGTGTTGTTGGAAACTGCAACAATTCCCATTGGCTGGTTGGGGATGTCGGCTCTGAGGACCTTGATGTCGCCACCTGTGTACTTATTGGAGCGTACCACCGCTCTCCGTACCCAATCAGACCAGAACAGGAAGTTCCCATAGATTGCCAGGCCAAAGAAGGTTCCTGGACCTGACTTCACAATCACCTACAGAATGAACGGAATAAGAAAATTTTATGCTCATGTTTGAGTCATTAGTTAAGTCATATTAATTTCGATTGAAATACATCAACAGAACCTTGGACGTCACATACTCAAGCATGAGAAGAGGTATGAGATAGCTGGAATAATTTCCAAATCTGATGGTACACTCTTAGAAAAAAGATTTCCAAAAAGGTTCTTCAACTGCCCCCATAGGATAACCCTTTTTGGTTCCAGGTAGAACCCTCTGTACAAATGGTTCTTCATGAAACCCAAAAGGGTTCTACCTGGAACCAAAAGGGTTCTACAAGGAACCATAAAGGGTTCTTCATGGGGTTTTCCTATGGGGACAGCCAAAGAAGCTTTCAAGGTTCTAGATAGCATCTGTTTGTCTAAGATTGTACAAGACGTGACTTAATCATTCTATTCAGAATAACATACAGTATATATATATTTTCTTTTCTCCTTACATATCTGTGTGAGCCATCGTATTCACATCGTTCAATCTTTCCCAGACTGCCATCGGAGAAGAAGAGTTTCTCGGCGGTGTGGTCGATGGTGAGTCCATTAGGTGTGAGGATGTCTGTGGTGACGACACTCTGGATATTGTTTCCTGACAGGGTGGATCTCATAATGCTGGGGTGCAGTTCATTCCAGTTAGTCCAGAACATCAGGCTGGGTCAGCAGTGAAAACAAAAACACTAGTGAGACGTTCACAGAAGCAAACGAATGGGATGCACCTCCATTCAATATATTGTCAACATCCATCAACCATCAGAGTCTACCCTGAATGATTATCTCCATTAAAAAACAAAACATGTGTCCAGGAAAAACGCAAATATGCTTTTTCCTATCTCTATTTTCTATAGATATAAACGTGTTTCGATCCTCATATTCACATTTTTAAGAACGCCTCATGTTCTTGGGAAGGAAAACCGGGTATAAAAGGGAGGCAAAGAAAACATAAAAGAACCATCCACCGTAAGACATTATGATCAGTAACGAATGGTGATCGAACACTTCTGACACAGAAGCAGTTATAAACCTCATTCCCCTGATAGCAGAAGTTTTCAATAGATTTGCTAACTGAGTACATAACACAACCCATATACCCAAGTGAGCATCTACTGAATGCCAATAAGGGTATGTAAGTGTGTATAAGACAATAGGTGCAGGGAAGTTTTAACACCTACTTCTGACACTCCTCCAGAGCCAGGTTATGCGGGTGGTCGTCCTCTGCCAGTGTGACCACAGCCTCTCTGGTGAAGGCCCCGGGGAGGCTCTGGTCCAGGCTGTGCCTGCTGACGGTGGCTGTGGTGGAGCTGGTCCAATAAAGCGAGTCCCAGGCTCCATGGTACGCTATGCCCTCCACTGACCCCACATCTACACAGGAACAATAACACTGATATAAATAGCAATAAGGCACGAGGGGTGTGGTATATGACCAATATATCACGGCTAAGAGCTGTTCCCAGGCACGACGCAACAAATACCAAATACCAAAACAACAGAGGTGACTTATTGCTATTATAAAACTGGTTACCAACATAATTAAAACAGTTAAAAGTATTTTTTGTCATACCCGTGGTGTACGGTCTGATATACCACAGCTTTCAGCCAATCAGCATTCAGGGCTCAAACCACCCAACAGTTTATAAACACTGAATATAACATTGACAAACACGGAATAACATTATCTGACTTTGGTTGAGTAAGAAGAACTCAACAAACACACGTGATACAGTCAAACGCAGAGAGCGGATTTGTCTTTCTTTCATGGTAAAGAAGAGTATATCAACTCAGACAAAAAAATTCAGCAAACTTAACATGTGTAAATATTTGTATGAACATAACAAGATTCAAAAACTTAGACAAACTGAACAAATTGCACAGACATGTGACTAACAGAAATTTAATAATGTGTCCCTGAACAAAGGGGGGGGGGTCAAATTCAAAAGTAACAGTCAGTATCTGATGTGAACACCAGCTGCATTAACCTTTCATGAGCCTCTACCCCGGGTCCGGGATCACCCCCCACCCCCCCACACACTGATTAGCATAGGTAGCATAGCTCACAAGTAGATAGTAGCATCTAAATATCATTAAACATCAAAGTCCAAGACACCAGATGAAAGATACAGATCTTGTGAATAAAGCCACCATTTGCATTTTTAAAATGTTTTACAGGGAAGACACAATATGTAAATCTATTAGCTAAACACGTTAGCAAAATACACAATTCTTTGTCCACCATTTTTTCTCTCCACCAGTAGCTATCACCAATTCGGCAAACTAAATATATTGATAGCCAATAACCAATAAAAAACCTCATCAGATGACAGTCTGATAACATATTTATGGTATAGGATAGGTTTTGTTAGAAAAAAGTGCATATTTCAGGTAGAAATCACAGTTTACAATTGCACCGACCATCACAACTCGACTAGAATTACTATAGAGAGCAAAAATGTTATGACCAATTTACTCATCATAAAACATTTCATAAGAATAGACCAAAGCATAGCAATGGAAAGACCCAGATCTTGTGATTCCAGACAATATTTCAGATTTTCTAAGCGTTTTACAGCGAAAACACAATAAATCGATAAGTAGCATACCACATGTGCAAACGTTACCCAGAGCATCATTCAAGCCAAAGAGAGCTATAACGTAATCATCGCCAAAATATATTAATTTTTTTCCACTAACCTTCTCAGAATTCTTCCGATGACACTCCTGTAACATCATTTTACAACATACATATAGAGTTTGTTCGAAAATGTGCATATTTAGCCATACAAGACCGTGGTTATACAAAATGAAAATACTAGCAAAATCAAGGCTCAAAATGTCGGACGTCATCTTTCAGAGTGATCTAGTTTTATCAAAGCTAATCATATACTTGACTAAAAACAGACAGGTTGACAGGAATCGAAAGACAAATTAGTTCTTAATGCAACCGCTGATTTACATTTCTAAAATATCCTTACTGTGCAATACAGGGTTCGCCAAGTTGAAGCGATAACAAACAAAATGGCGAATTATGCCGGTTTAAAATTATTTCGGACAAACAACGATTATCATATTAAAGTATTTTCTTACTATGAGGTGATTTTCCATCAGATTCTTGGGCCAATGTATCCTTTCTTGGGTCTAATCTTCTTTGGTCGATAGATGTTCTCTGTCCTTCGAAATGTCCACTAACATCGGCCGAGACCCCGGAAACGTGACCAAAGCTTCAAAGTGCATGACAAAGAAATTCCTCAAAATCGCACTAAACGGATATAAATTGCTATAAAACGGTTCAAATTAAACTACATTATGATGTTTTTAACAACTATAACGACTAAAAACATGACCGGAGAAATATCACTGGCTAAACAACCATTTGGAAGAGGCAAGCCCGATGTCCATCCTGGCGTAAGACGCGCGAAGGAAAGGACGGTACTTCCACGTTTTCTTGTTTTATAGTGGCTCTGATTGTGCAATCGACTCCATTCAAAGCGTGATGACGTACTGACACCCAGAGGAAGCGTAGGCAGTGTCGTTTCTCCATAGCATTCTACTTGGCCACCTTTCTAATTTAAAACCGACCCCAGATCAGGGGTCAAAATTTCTGAAATCTGACTCCCTGTCAGGAAAAGTGCTGTAGAAGTAGTTCTGTACCACTCAGAGACAAAATTCCAACGGCTATAGAAACTAGAAAGTYTTTTCTATCCAATAATAACAATAATATGCATATTGTACGATCAAGAATTGAGCACGAGGCAGTTTAATTTGGAGACCAAAAAATGCTAATGCGGAACAGCACCCCCTATAGTTGCAAGATAAGTACTGCAGTGCATTTCCTCCTCATGGACTGTACCAGATTTGTCAGTTCTTGCTGTGAGATGTTACCCCACTCTTCCACCAAGGCACCTGCAAGTTCCCGGACATTTCTGGGGGAAATGGCCCTAGCCCTCACCCTCCAATCCAACAGTTCCCAGACGTGCTCAATAGGATTGAGATCCGGGCTCTTCGCTGACCATAGCAGAACAGTGACATTCCTGTCTTGCAGGAAATCACGCAAAGAACGAGCAGTATGGCTGATGGCATTGTCATGCTGGAGGGTCATGTCAGGATGAGCCTGCAGGAAGGGTACCACATGAGGGAGGAGGATGTCTTCCCTGTAACGCACAGCGTTGAGATTGTCTGCAATGACAACAAGCTCAGTCCGATGATGCAGTGACACACCGCCCCAGACAATGACGGACCCTCCATCTCCAAATCGATCCCGCTCCAGAGTACAGGCCTCGGTGTAACACTCATTCCTTCAACGATAAACGCGAATCCGACCATCACCCCTGGTGAGACAAAACCGTGACTTGTCAGTGAAGAGCACTTTTTGCCAGTCCTGTCTGGTCCAGCGACGGTGCCCATAGGTGACGTTGTTGCCGGTGATGTCTTGTGAGGACCTGCCTTACAACAGGCCTACAAGCCCTCAGTCCAGCCTCTCTCAGCCTATTGCCGACAGTCTGAGCATTGAGTGAGGGATTGTGCGTTCCTGGTGTAACTCGGGCAGTTGTTGTTGCCATCCTGTACCTGTCCTGCAGGTGTGATGTTCGGATGTACCGATCCTGTGCAGGTGTTGTTATACGTGGTCTGCCACTACGAGGAGGTTCAGCTGTCCGTCCTGTCTCCCTGTAGCGCTGTCTTAGGCGTCTCAAAGTACGGACATTGCGATTTATTGCCCCGGCCACATCTGCAGTCCTCATGCCTCCTTGCAGCATGCCTAAGGCACGTTCACACAGACGAGCAGGGACCCTGGGCATCTTTCTTTTGATGTTTTTCAGAGTCAGTAGAAAGGCCTCTTTAGTGTCCTAAGTTTTCATAACCGTGACCTTAATTGCCTACCGTCTGTAAGCTGTTAGTGTCTTAATGGCCACAGATGCATGTTCATTAATTGTTTATGGTTCATTGAACAAGCATGGCAAACAGTGTTTAAAACCCTTTCCAATGAAGATCTGTGAAGTTATTTGGATTTTTACGAATTATCTATATACAGTGGGGAGAACAAGTATTTGATACACTGCCGATTTTGCAGGTTTTCCTACTTACAAAGCATGTAGAGGTCCTGGTGAATATTTTACATAGGTACACTTCAACTGTGAGAGACGGAATCTAAAACAAAATCCAGAAATCACATTGTATGATTTTAAGTAATTAATTTGCATTTTATTGCATGACATAAGTATTGATCACCTACCAACCAGTAAGAATTCCGGCTCTCACAGACCTGTTAGTTTTTCTTTAAGAAGCCCTCCTGTTCTCCACTCATTACCTGTATTAACTGCACCTGTTTGAACTCGTTACCTGTATAAAAGACACCTGTCCACACACTCAATCAAACAGACTCCAACCTCTCCACAATGGCCAAGACCAGAGAGCTGTGTAAGGACATCAGGGATACAATTGTAGACCTGCACAAGGCTGGGATGGGCTACAGGACAATAGGCAAGCAGCTTGGTGAGAAGGCAACAACTGTTGGCGCAATTATTAGAAAAATAGAAGAAGTTCAAGATGATGGTCAATCACCCTCGGTCTGGGGCTCCATGCAAGATCTCACCTCGTGGGGCATCAATGATCATGAGGAAGGTGAGGGATCAGCCCAGAACTACACGGCAGGACCTGGTCAATGACCTGAAGAGAGCTGGGACCACAGTCTCAAAGAAAACCATTAGTAACACACTACGCCGTCATGGATTAAAATCCTGCAGCGCACACAAGGTCCCCTGCTCAAGCAGGCGCATGTCCAGGCCTGTCTGAAGTTTGCCAATGACCACTGGATGATCCAGAGGAGGAATGGGAGAAGGTCATGTGTCTGATGATTCAAAAATAGAGCTTTTTGGTCTAAACTCCACTCGCCGTGTTTGGAGGAAGAAGAAGGATGAGTACAACCCCAAGAACACCATCCCAACCGTGAAGCATGGAGGTGGAAACATAATTTCTTTGGGATGCTTTTCTGCAAAGGGGACAGGACGACTGCATCGTATTGAGGGGAGGATGGATGGGGCCATGTATTGCGAGATCTTAGCCAACAACCTCCTTCCCTCAGTAAGAGCATTGATGATGGGTCGTGCTGGGTCTTCCAGCATGACAACGACCCGAAACACACAGCCAGGGCAACTAAGGAGTGGCTCGTAAGAAGTATCTCAAGGTCCTGGAGTGGCCTAGCCAGTCTCCAGACCTGAACCCAATAGAAAATCTTTGGAGGGAGCTGAAAGTCCGTATTGCCCAGCGACAGCCCCGAAACCTGAGGATCTGGAGAAGGTCTGTATGGAGGAGTGGGCCAAAATCCCTGCTGCAGTGTGTGCAAACCTGGTCAAGAACTACAGGAACGTATGACTCTGTAATTGCAAACAAAGGATTCTGTACCAAATATTAAGTTCTGCTTTTCTGATGTATCAAATACTTATGTCATGCATAAAATGCTAATTAATTACTTAAAAATCATACAATGTGATTTTCTGGATTTTTTGTTTAGATTCCGTCTCTCACAGTTGAAGTGTACCTATGATAAAAATTACAGACCTCTACATGCTTTGTAAGTAGGAAAACCTGCAAAATCGGCAGTGTATCAAATACTTGTTCTCCCCACTGTATATATACAGTTGAAGTTGGAAGTTTACATACACCTTAGCCAAATACATTTAAACTCAGTTTTCCTGATATTTAATTCCCTGTCTTAGGTCAGTTAGGATCACCACTTTATTTTAAGAATGTGAAATGTCAGAATAATAGTAGAGAGAATTTTTTTTTCAGCTTTTATTTCTTTCATCACATTTCCAGTGGGTCAGAAGTTTACATACACTCAATTAGTATTTGCTAGCACTGCCTTTAAATTGTTTAACTTGGGTCAAACGTTTCGGGCTGCCTTCCACAAGCTGCCCACAATAAGTTGGGTGAATTTTGGGCCATTAAACCTGACTGAGCTGTGTAACTGAGTCAGGTTTGTAGCCTCCTTGCTCGCACACGCTTTTTCAGTTCTGACCACACATTTCTATAGGATTGAGGACGGGCTTTCTGATAGCACTCCAATACCTTGACTTTGTTGTCCTTAAGCCATTTTGCCACAACTTTGGAAGTATGCTTGGGTCATTGTCCAATTTGAAGACCCATTTGCGACCAAGCTTTAACTTCCTGACTGATGTCTTGAGATGTTGCTTCAATATATCCACATCATTTTACATTCCTCATGAAGTCATCTATTTTGTGAAGTGCACCAGTCCCTCCTGCAGCAAAGCACCCCCACAACATGATGCTGCCACCCCCGTGCTTCAAGGTTGGAATGGTGTTCCTTGGCTTGCAAGCGTCCCCCTTTTTCATCCAAATATAACGATGGTCATTATGTCCAAACAGTTATATTTGTGTTTCATCAGACCAGAGGACATTTCTCCAAAAAGTATGATCTTTGCCCCATGTGCAGTTGCAAACCGTAGTCTGGGTTTTTTTATGGCGGTTTTGGAGCAGTGGCTTCTTCATAGCTCAGCGTTCTTTCAGGTTATGTCGATATAGGACTCGTTTTACTGTGGATATAGATACTCTTGTACCTTGTGGTGGCTAATTTCTTTACTATCAAATGAGGAGAGACAAACTTATCACACAAGTCAGAGTTATACTTAAACTAAATCTTTAATAATAAGAGCTTTGCAACAGCAATGACTTTCAACGATTCACTATTTCTAATGATCCGTTGAGAGTGGCAACACAAGGGCTACTGAGATCTTTTATAGCCAAGATCCACCCCCAAGTCGACGTAACTGTCACGTTCCTGACCTGTTTTTCCTTTTTCTTGTATTTATTTAGTTGGTCAGGGCGTGAGTTGGGGTGGGCTGTCTATGTGTAATTTTCTATGTTGGGGTTTTGTGTTCGGCCTGGTATGATTCTCAATCAGAGGCAGCTGTCAATCGTTGTCCCTGATTGAGAATCATACTAAGGCAGCCGGGGTTTCACGTGTGTTTTGTGGGTGTTTGTTCTTGTGTCAGTGTTCCGCCACACAGGACTGTCACGGTAGTTATTTTGTATCGCATATTGTTTTTGTTAATTATTAAATCACTATGGAAACTAGCCACTCTGCGTATTGGTCCGATCCGTCTCGCCTCTCCTCGTCCGAGGAGGAGGATTACGACTGCCGTTACAGTAACAAACCACAGATATCAGGAACAGTTCACAAAGTGAGACTTTATAAATGAGAAAGGAGTATCCCGTAGCCAGATAGCACTCGCTATAAATTATCGTTCAGTCTGGCCCCTAAGACGAGGTTGCTATCTTGTTCCTGTTACTCCTGGCACAAAAACACCAACTCATCCAATGGCATAAAACAATTGTCAACTCTAGACACTACCACACACATCCCCCAAGGCCAAAGGAGGGAGTGACTGGCACACAGACATGGTGGAAACCAGTAATTGGTTCCCCATTAATCACACCATCCCTTCACATGGTTTAACAGATACATTCACATATGAAGACAATGTTCCCTCCTGTCCTCTTCCCTTTCTGATATTCTGCATAGCACCAGAGACATGTGAAAGATGAGCCTGACCTCTCCCCTCTCTGGGCCCCAGGTGACTGAGCCCCAGCTGAGGGAAGAAGTGCAACTGCCAACACCAGAGTCCGAAGGGATACATTCTAATAACAAGTATATCACATAAGCATATTATGCAGATAAGACATCTTAATTATCTATGTTACACAACTAATTCTGATTCATCCACCACAGCCTGTTTCCTCCAGCATCTTCACAAGGTCCTTTGCTGTTATTCTGGGATTGATTTGATCTTTTCGCACCAAAGTACATTCATCTCTAGAAGACAGAACGCATCTCCTTCCTGAGCGGTATGACGGCTCCGTGGTCCCATGGTGTTTATACTTGCGTACTATTGTTTGTACAGATGAACGTGGTACCTTCAGCCGTTTGGAAATTGCTCCCAAGGATGAACCAGACTTGTGGAGGTCTGCATTTTTTCCCCTGAGGTCTTGGCTGATTTCTTTGGATTTTCCCATGATGTCAAGCAAAGAGGCACTGAGTTTGAAGGTCGGCCTTGAAATATATCCACAGGTACACCTCCGATTGACTCAAATGATATCAATTAGTCTATCAGAAGCTTCTAAAGCCATGACATCATTTTCTGGAATTTTCCAAGCTGTTTAAAGGCACAGTCAACTTAGTGTATGTAAACTTCTGACCCACTGGAATTGTGATACAGTGAATGATAAGAGAAATAATCTGTCCGTAAACAATTGTTGGAAACCCCTAAACAATTGTTACTTGTGTCATGCACAAAGTAGTTGTCCTAACCAACTTGCCAAAACTATAGTTTGTTAACAAGAAATTTGTGGAGCAGTTGAAAAATGAGTATTAATGACGCCAACTTAAGGGTATGTAAACTTCCCACTTTAACTGTATATATATATATATATGTAGTGAGAGAGAGAGAGAGATATCTGGCACACCTTGTAAAGGTTGTCTCATGTGGTGGTGTCATGGAGGTTTCCTCACAATGCATTTAGGCATGAAGGAATCCAGTGGTCAGCTGTACTGGGTAGCGATCAACCCACTGTGAATACTTTGATTTTAAACTGGTTGGGTCTGAATGTGGATAACCTTCATCGGGACACACCTGGATATCCCCGTGAATATATTTCATATTCCGGTGTCCCGAACAGTAGAGTTTCTTCCTGAAAGATAAATCAATGCCAAACTCTTTTGAATGGAACCTAACGAGCCTAGGCAGGTGTAAAGATGTCCCACTGTGCTAAGAGATGAACAATAGAAGACTGTTCACTGTTTTACATTCAGACAGGACAATAGCACAAACTAGGACATAAAAATCAACATTCACTACCAGTAAAAAAGAAAAGTATTACAAATAATTGAGAATACAGCCAGTGTACAAACAGGCAATACCACTAAGAAATCTTTAAACAAGCAAAAAAATCATATTCTCTTCATCTGCCCAAATGTATTCAGAATAAATTCTGCAAATAGGGTAATATCACAAACTTGTTTGGACAAGGGATAGGCCTATATGGTTGACAAAAATATTATTTTAGGAGATACTTAATTATCATATTCGTTAATCATTAAATGGGAGTAGTGCTGGTGCTTTCTCCATGAGCTAGCCTCCTCTCCAACATCCAACCCCCTCTGTGATTTTGATCGATCTTCCTTCCCCGTTCCTGGTCAGTGAGATATATTTGAGCCAAGTCAGTATGGAGCCTCGCCTACTACACAGAAGCTACAGGGGCTATGGGGTGACGGGGATCTGCTGTCTATGTGCATTAGGGAACTATACTGCAACACCTCCGAGGCGTCTGTGTGTGTGTGTGTGTGTGTGTGTGTGTGTGTGTGTGTGTGTGTGTGTGTGTGTGTGTGTGTTCAGCTGATTCCTCCTAAAACACTATATCAAATGGACATACAGAAGAAATGTCATATCCATCTATTGACATTGATTTTCACTATATGTTTATCAGTGGAGGCTCCTCAGAGGAAGAAGGGGAGGACCACCCTACTCAGTGAATTTCATAAAATAAAAAATTATAAAACATTTAAAAAAGGTCTACAGTAGCCTCAACAGCACTCTGTAGGGTAGCATCATGGTGTAGCCGGAGGACAGCTAGCTTCTGTCCTCCTCTGGGTACATTGACTTCAATAAAAAATCTAGGAGGCTCGTGGTTCTCAAACCCTTCCATAGCCTTACACAGTAATTATGACATCTTCTGGAGGACGTCCTCCAAACTATCAGAGCTCTTGCAGCTTGAACTGACATGTTATCCACCCAATCAAAGGATCCGAGAATGAATCTAGTACTGAAAGCATAAGCTGCAACTAGCTATCCCTGCCGTGCATAAAATGTGGTGAGTAGATGACTCAACGAGAGAGAAAGACAGTGAATTTCATAAAATAGAAAATGAAGGAGAAGCAAGAGAGAAAAAAGAGAGAGTATTTTTTTTCACTTTCTGTTTCACTTTTTTAGCTAGCATATGCAGCTAGCTAGTTCAGCCTACTGAAACACCCGGCTCCAACAGAGGGATGTTGTGTTAGCTAGCTGGCTATGACTTTCTAACACAACCCTGGAGCTCTTCCAAGTCAAGGTAAGCTTTTGGTTTGACTAATTTATTGCCACCGGGGCCCGCCGGTGTAACTGCTTACTGACTGTACACTAACGTTACTGCATGATCGTAGCAGGTTTACTAACGGGTTAGTTCTATTAGCTATGCTGACCATGACGTTACTTTAGCTATTATGGTGACAATGACGTAGGTTGTGTGTAGAGGTTTGGTTTGGAAATGTTTTTTCGCCTGGTCACATACAGCTGATGTGTTGTGCATTGAAGTCCACAAGCGAAGGGACAAGGTGAGAGGAGGAGAGCACATAGATGCAAGAAGGAATACAACATGGCTGCTATGAAAGTGAACTGTGTTTACGCGTGATCAGGGGTGAATTCAATTTGCGGATTCTATTGAAAAACGTTTCTTAAATGGAAGCAAACGGAACAAAACAGGGATAAACATAACTGAATTTGTCCAATAGAAACTCTCGTTTGCAACAGTTGGACTAATGATTACACCCTATATCAGCATGAGTGTGCAAGGTGGTATTGAATGTTACTGGCTGTCCATGTGTCACTGTCTGTCACCTCAAATTTGTCTCTCGACCTGTGTGCACCTACGTTGTAAACTTTCATTCATAGGCTAGGTTGTAGCAACCTCATGATGAGTATAGGGAAAATTTGAGTACAATATAGTAGCCTAAACCTACCAATGATACATTAAACTGGGTGAATGGAATATGAATGAAGTCATCCAATATGCTGTAATAGAAATAAGGCCATGCTCATGATTTTTTTTTTGTCATTCCACTGACCGCCACTGATGTCTATATAGGATGAGAGTAAAGGCGTCCTCATGCTTCCCATCCGAAACAGTTCGTAACAGTTTGTGCATATATTATGAGGACATTTTGTGACGATTTTGTTTGTTTTGTTTTGGTCTTCGGCAAGGGGTTTTTCGAGCAAGCCGAAGTCAGTAGCTGAAGTCTACACCCCTTCGTCGGTGATTGGTCAACAGTAGGGATTCCTCCATGAAGTGTTTGCTGTCATTAAACAAGAGACGACTCGTTTTCATGAAAACATTTTCATTGAGAAATACTGCAAAATTGCGTGACTCAGATCTCCTCGGCAAAAACGTAAAAACGAATGACAGATTCTTACATTCATTCTGACTACGGCGTCTCAATATGGACAAACATTACAATTGCTTTTTTCCCCCTCATTTTTCAAACAAAGTCTTTTAACGGAGTATGCGAGCACACTTGTTCGGTTCGCCTATAGGCACCAGCCAAACCGAAGCATACGGACGTTTTAAGTCCCCACCATATGAGTAATGTTTTCAACGTGGCACAACATAGGATGCCACCTTTTCAACAAGTAAGTTCGTCAAATTTCTGCTCTGCTACAGCAACCTCTGTCAACTGTAAGTGCTGTTATTGTGAAGTGGAAACGTCTAGGAGCAAACAACGACTCAAAGTGGTAGGCCACACAAGATCACAGAACAGGATCGCCAAGGTTGCAACACTCACTACCGAGTTCCAAACTGCCTCTGGATGCAACGTCAACACAATAACTGTTCGTCGGTAGCTTCATGAAATGGGTTTCCATGGCAGAGCAGCCGCACACAACACTAACATCACCATGCACAATGCCAAGCGTCGGCTGGAGTGGTGTAAAGCTCAACGCAATTGGTCTCTGGAGCAGTGGAAACGCGTTCTCTGGAGTGATAAATCACATTCACCATCTGGCAACCCGATCGACGAATCTGGGTTTGGCGGATGCCAGGAGAACGCTACCTGCCAGAATGACAACTGTAAAGTTTGGTGGAGGAGGAATAATTGTCTGGGGCTGTTTTTCATGTTTCGGGCTAGGCCCCTTAGTTCTAGTGAAGGGAACTCTTAACACTACAGCATACAAGTACATTTTAGATGATTCTGTGCTTCCAACTTTGTGGCAACAGTTTGGGGAAGAGGCCTGACCTCGAACACCTTTGAGATGAATTGGAATGCCTACTGCGAGCCAGCCCTAATCGCCCAACATCAGTGCCCGACCTCACTAATGCTCGAGTGGCTGAATGGAAGCAAGTCCCCGCAGCAATGTTCCAACATCTAGTGGAAAGCCTTCCCAGAAGAGTGGAGGTTGTTATAGCAAAAAAAGGGGGACCAACTCCATATTAATGCTCATGATTTTGGTATGAGATGTTCGATGAGCAGGTGTCCACATACTTTTGGCCATGTAGTGTATTTAATCACGGTATTTATCGGTCTGGGCTGCAAACGTTTTATAGAATAATACGTCCATTTTCCTGTTGTTTTAGTTGCCATTGCTGTCTATTAATGTGCTATTTTCCTCTATTTCTCATGTTTGTACATCAGAAAGGAACAGAAATGAAATACATATGTCTTGATGATTGTTGGACGGAATTTGAATTAGAAGGCCGGACAAAAGTGAGAGGAAAAGTCAGTAGTAGTCGGCTGTCCCTGACAGTGTGAATAGACCAGGTAATATGTCATGGTGGAACTGACTGAACGTGTCTGTGGTGTTTGACGTTTCTGCGGAGTGATTTACAGAGGGGACAGAAGGGGTCAGGACATCACTTCCTGTTTGCCATCCATCACCTATTACAGTTGGCTGCAAACGAAGATGGATTTGCCCCCCTGTATGAGAGAGAAAATGCCAATACCAACTATCAACCCCACTCCTCACATCAAGTCTCAGGCCAACCCTTTGATACACCTACACCAAATTCCAGTCCTCTCGAGCTCAATTGGTAGAGCACGGCCCTTGCAACACCAGGATAGTGGGTTCAATTCCCGGGACTACCCGTACATAAAATGTATGCGTGACTGTAAGTCTTTGGATAAAAGTGTCTGTTAAATGGCTTATACAACATGAATACACCTACAGCTTCTCTATATAGCATTCCTTTCATCGTATACAACTCCAGTAGAACTCGACAACATTTAATGGATCACTTCTGAAATCATTGCAACTGACATCTCATCTTGCTGTACAATGCAGTCTTTGATAGTTTTCTATCAGCAACAGAAGCAATAGAAATGGCAAAAGATCAGAGTTTCTGTCAGACGTACAAAAGAGGCTTCAGTCGGCCTCTAAGTGTTGCCATCAGTGGGACATGAAAGGCAGTCAGATTATGTGGGATCCCCCTGGTTTCACACCACAAGTAACAGTTTGAGCTCTTGTCAATGGAGAGTTGAAGACTTTTGAAATTGGGGGAAAGAAATGTTCACTACTTTGAAACAGCAGCTTTACTTGCTCATCAGTCTTCTCTCTCATCTTTCCGAAGGCAGGGAGGAAGCTACAGTATGGCGCAGAAATAAAATAATGAACTCATTCAATGTGAAAGGAGGTGAGAAAAGAATGCAAGTGCATTCTACAAGGATTTCCACTTCCCCCGTTACTCTTTGCTACAGATGTAGGATCTTAATCACTCTTTTGTTGCTCAGAATTTTCCTGCACAGCAGTGTATTTGAGGTTTAAAAAGGCTTCTACAGTTTGTCATTTCCACTTTGAAATGTCAGACTTGATTTGCCCTCACAAAAAAATGGATATCAACCCCTACAAAAATGTCCATGAATTATAATCCACATAATTATTCACATTTCCTGTTGTTGCAGGATTATTTTTCTCCTGTAGCAAACTGGCTCATATTAAGATCCTACATCTGTAGATTAACCAACTGTTTTCAGATTTTCAAACTGTTAGTAATTCATTTAGTAATGGATAAATTAGACAAACAAATACCACACTTACTCTCAACGATCACTCTCCGTCCAGTCCAGTCGTCATTGACAACCTGTATATTCCCAAAGTGAACGTCACTATAGAAAATCCGGTTGGTGCCTCCAGAGTCCTGTTGTTGGTGATGAAAGGCCAGCGCTATCACATTTTTGAAGTAGGCAGGGTTCTCATAGGGCCTGATGGGAGAGTTGAGGTCGCTGTCGTCTGATAGGTGGATGCTCCTCAGGATCGACCTCTCAGAGTAGAGAAGGTAGCCATCGTACTGGTGACAGCTGAGACCGTCTAATCAAATGACAATGATTATGTAATTGAACCTTTGAAACTGTGATTAATTGAAATAAGAACCATTCGATGTGGGAAAAAAACACAAAAATAAGATCAAACTTTAAAGTGCGTTTAAAATCGCTACACACTTAACAGTAAAAAATAAATAAATGTAAAAATAAAAAGCAAACAAGAGGCAATAAAAGAGATGAATGAAAATACACAAGATCACTGATTACCTTTCGCCAGGTAGCCGTGAGCACAGGAACATGTCCTCCTCCCACTGCCCTGGTGGAAACACAGCTGATGGCAGCCTCCGTTGTTTTGGCCGCACGGGTTGGTTCCTGTAGGGAAGTCAACTACAGGGTCAAAGGTCAGAGGTCAAGTCCGGTTCTCCACAGTCTTATTGGCTGTCAATCTGAAATGTAATTGTTTTGACCATAAGGAATAAGATTCCAATATGAAGTTGCAGTATCAATGTTAGTCAATATTCAGATATTACGCTTCTGTATTGCAAGAGGTTGAAATACATTCACATTAAAATGGGCAATCAGCAGTTGCTACATCCATTTTTGGACATATTAATAAATTATTTGTATCTATTGATTCTTGAATAATATAACTTATAAATAAATGCCTCATAAGCTTAGTTTAACTGTTGTACCCCAACAGAACCCCAAATATAAGCTTATTTTACTCCAATGTTCGTAAACAAAGTAAATGTTAACAAAACATAAACTCTAATTTGAATATCATGGATATCCTTGCATCCATAGCACTGTTTATGCATTTGAGAGTGATTACATTTTTCCAGCCCCATCCTTCAGCTTTTTACTGAAACAGTGGTGGGAAGAACGATGTTATTGTTTCAACTGCTGATTGGCCCTTTAATCTCAGGTCTATTCCAGAACACTTAACAAGCACAGGTACTGACAGCCTGGTAAGAACATGAAATAATAAGGATGTGATAATGAAGTTGAAACCTCAACCTTTCTCCCGTCCTCGGTTAAAGACTTTGACATCGTTCAAGTTGACTCCCAGGCCACTCCTCAGAGTCATGGCTCCCTCCATTGCATAACTCTTGACACCTCGGCGAATGGAGCCATTGGCATGAGCCCTATACACACACACACACACAACAGGAAGAGGAGGGAGCTTGACACCAGGTAACAGGAAGTTTGACACGGGGATAATGGCCCTTGACTAATTAAAACAGAAGAACTCATTAAAATACACTAGACAGAAGCTAAAATATGCTCGACAGCTGGTCTGACAGAAGGTGATGGGACCTAGCTACCCTTGTGGATGACATTGAAGTAGGTACGCACAATTTAAATAGAGAGAAGGTGTCTTTTCTAATTTTTCTGCCTTTTTCTCTGTCAATTAGATTGGTATTTCAAGTGACCTTGTGGTGCAGGTGGTTAATTCAACAAGGGTAGAGCAGCTGGCGAAGGCTTCTTTGGAGCCTGTTTGGAGAGACTGTAATATACTGTAACATTTACGGAATAATAAATTACCTGTCAGCCCAGTATATGTAAGGCCCATAGACGGCCATTGAAAACAGATCCGCTGCGTTGCTGGCTGAGGATGACAGTACTATCTCCCGGTCCTCTCCGCTCTCAAGGCTGATCCGCTCTATTTTGTCGGCGCGGGCGTCGCACCAATATAATTTATTTTCCTAGAATACAATGTTGAGAAAATAAACTTCAGGTATATGATGGTGGGAGAGTATCATTATAAAAAGATAACACAAAGCAGAGTGTAATGCCACTTCAGCCAAGAGGATCAGAGGGAGGCTAAAGTGCTGTGTGTACACTCTGGGGGACAAAAACACCTGGTCCTCCTGTTTTACTCAGTGGGTAAGAGTGTGGAGCCAGCAAKATCAACATCATGGATTCGATTCCCGCTCGGATCACAAATACTACAATGTCTGCACCCACTGATTGCCAATAACTTTGACGGCAATTTTTTTGATTTTTTATTTACTTGTTCAACAAAATCTCTTTCTCTGAGCAATTGTATTACTTTGAAATAATATAATAATATTGTTTGCATATAATATAGCTCGGTATTTGTATTATTTATTTTCTACAGTCTTTTTTGCTCATCTTTATCAAGGGTGCCAATAACTTTGGAGATATACCGTATATAAGTTGTTTGGGATAAAAGCATCTGCTAAATGGCATTAATTAATCTATTATATAAACTGGGTGGTTCGAGCCCTGAATGCTGATTGGCTGACAGGTACAGTATATCAGACCGTATACCACGGATATGACAAAAAAATACTGTTTACTGTTCTAATTACGTTGGTAGGCAGTTTATAATAGCAATACGGCACCTCGGGAGCTTGTGATACATGGCCAATATACAGTACCACGATTAAGGGCTGTATCCAGGTACTCTGCATTGTGTCGTGCATAAGAACAGCCCTTAGCCATGGTTTATTGGCCATATACAACACCTCCTCAGGCCTTATTGCTTAAATATACCTCATAGTCTATGGAGATCCCATTGGGCCATGCTATTCCAGAGTTGACCAGAATTACTTGGTCTGATCCGTCCAGCCGGGCCCGACAGATGCAGGGGCTTTGGCCCCATTCTGTCCAGAACAGAAACCTGACCAAGAGGACAACAGAAGGGTAAGAAGAGTCCACAGCCACCACCACCCTCAAAACAATGTTCATACGTTACAGTCACCTCATACATTGACAGGAAATGCTTTGGGTTGATCTAATGAGTATTGTTCATAATCGGTAGACCATTTTTTGTTGTTGTCTAGTTGCGATAAAGATCTATTTTTCAAGATAGAACTGGACCAAGTCAGCAGCATCAACACATCAGTATTAGACAAACAGGCACCTGACGAAAAATTACATCAATACAATAAGCAGCACGTCAGTAACAAACATGTACACGGAACAAGCCAGAAAAACAGAGTGCAATACGTTAAGCATCAGAGCTTGCAAAAAATCGCAGGGCCATAACAGTATCAATTCATAATTCAAGGAGGCAGAACTCCATGCTGGTATGGATGGACAGTGGAGTAGACATTTTCAACTCCCTTTCAGAATACTAATATTGCAAATGTAACCGATGTGAAATGGCTAGCTAGGTAGCGGTGGTGCGCACTAGCAGCCTTTCAGTCGGTGACGTCACTTGCTCTGAGACTTGAAGTAGTGGTTCCCCTTGCTCTGCAAGGGCCGCGGCCTTTGTGGAGCGATGGGTAACGACGCTTCGTGGGTGTCAGTTGTTGATGTGTGCAGAGGGTCCATGGTTCGCGCCTGTGTCGGGGCGAGGGGACGGTCTAAAGTTATACTGTTACACAAGCAGCTGATCAACGTTATGACTTACTAACTGTGAACGCACCAATTATAAATAATTAAAAATAACATGACAGTATGCACTGGTTGCAAATCCNCACACACACACACACACACACACACACACACACACACACACACACACAACAGGAAGAGGAGGGAGCTTGACACCAGGTAACAGGAAGTTTGACACAGGGATAATCAATGGCCCTCGACTAATTAAAACAGAAGAACTCCTTAAAATACACTAGACAGCTGGTCTGACAGAAGGTGACGGGACCTAGCTACCCTTGTGGACGACATTGAGGTAGGTACGCACAATTTAAATAGAGAGGTGTCTTTTCTACATGTTCTGCCTTTTTCTCTATCAATTAGATTGGTATTTAAAGTGACCTTGTGGTGCAGGTGGTTAATCCAACAAGGGTAGAGCAGCTGGCGAAGGCTTCTATGGAGCCTGTTTGGAGAGACTGTACTATACTATAACATTTCTGGAAGAATAAATTACCTGTCAGCCCAGTATATGTAAGCCCCATAGACGGCCATTGAAAACAGATCCGCTGCATTGCTGGCTGAGGATGACAGTACTATCTCCCGGCTCTCTCCGCTCTCAAGGCTGATCCGCTCTATCTTGTGGGCGCGGGCGTCGCACCAATATAATTTATTTTCCTAGAATACAATGTTGAGAAAATAAACTTCAGGTATATGATGGTGGGAGAGTATCATTCTAAAAAGATAACACAAAGCAGAGTGTAATGCCACTTCAGCCAGGAAGATCAGAGGGAGGCTAAAGTGCTGTGTGTGCACTCTGGGGGCCAAAAACACCTGGTCCTCCTGCTTGGCTCAGTGGGTAAGAGTGTGGAGCTAGCAACATCAACGTCATGGATTTGATTCCCTCTCGCGTCACAAATAATACAATGCCTGCACCCACTGATTGCCAATAACTTTGACGCCTATCTTTTTGATCTTTTTTTATTTTTTTAACTTGTTCAACAAAATCTATTTTTGCAATTGTATTACTTTGAAATAATATAATAATAAAATAAAAATAATACCATATATTATAGCTCGGTATTTGTATGATTTATTTCAGTATTTTTTGCTCATCTTTATCAAGGGTGCCAATAACTTTGGACATGAATGTATAAAAGCTGTTTTGGATAAAAGCATCTGCTAAATGGCATTCATTATTATATTTTATAAACTGGGTGGTTCGAGCCCTGAATGCTGATTGGCTGACAGCCGTGGTATATCAGACCGTATACCACGGGTATGACAAAAAAATACTGTTTACTGTTCTAATTACGTTGGTAAGCAGTTTCTAAAAAAGCAATAAGGCAGCTCGGGAGGGTTGTGGTATATGGCCAATATACTGTACCACGACTATGGGCTGTATCCAGGTACTCTGCGGGCGCCTCGCCTAAGAACAGCCCTTAGCCATGGTATATTGGCCATGTACAAAACCCCCTCAGGGCTTATTGCTTAAATATACCTCATAGTCTATGGAGATCCCGTTGGGCCATACTATTCCAGAGTTGACCAGAATAACTTGGTCTGATCCGTCCAGCCGGGCCCGACCGATGCAGGGGCTTTGGCCCCATTCTGTCCAGAACAGAAACCTGGCCAAGAGGACAACAGAAGGGTAAGAAGAGTCCACAGCCACCACCACCAAACAATGTTCATACTTTACAGTCACCTCATACATTGACAGGAAATGCTTTGGGTTGATCTAACGTGTATTGTTCATAATCGGTAGACCATTTTTTTGTTGGTCTAGTTGCGATAAAGATGTATTTTTCAAGAGAGAACTGGACCAAGTCAGCAGCATCAACAGATCAGTATTAGACACACGGGCACATGAGGAAAATGACATCAATACGATAAGCAGCACGTCAGTAACAAACATGTACACAACACAAGCCAAAAAAACAGAGCTTGTAAAAGCTTTAGAGCTTGCAAAAAAATCGCAGGGCCATAACAGTATAGATGCATAATTCAAGGAGACTGAACTCCATGCTGGTATGGATGGACAGTGGAGTAGACATTTTCAACTCCCTTTCAGAATACTAATAGTGAGGCAAGCAGCTGATCCATGTTCCAACGGTTATGACTTACTAACTGTGAACGCACCAATTATAAATAATTAAAAATAACATGACAGTATGCTTTGACTCCAGTCTCCTCACACAAACTCTAATATCCATATGGGGCCAGTTGTTGACATATTTCTATATTGGCTTTAATTTAAGCAATCAGCGTGATTGCCACATAAAGTTCTCTCTCTCTACATGAGATCTCTGGGTAATGCATGCATACAATGCTATGAATAATAGGGGTTAGAGAGAGACAACATTAATTAGCCCGGCGCAGGTGAGGCACAAGCTGTGACAGTAGACACACACACACACACACACACTCAGTGCCAGTAGACTCATCTCTATTCTCCTCAGCTGCTTATCCTGGTTCATTAGCATCTCTCATCAGGGGTGGAATCAATAGGAAAGTGCCCTGCAGTCTAAGCTGATGTGGGAAAATGGACCCGTTCTTTCTTTTCCTGTTATTAATGATTGAGAAGCTGAACATGTGAGACAGTGTAATCAGTTATGAATGCAGAGAGTGGGGAAATACTGTATTTATACTTTATAGTTTGCTTTGGATGAAGGGTGGAGAGTTGAGATTTTATTGGCTGGTAATTGCTTGATGTTGTATGTACATTTTGTTGTGTTACAGCCTGAATTTAAAATGGATTCAATTCATATTTTTTTGTCACTGATCTACACAACACTACCCCATAATGTCAAAGTGGAATTTTCTGTTGTTGAAATGTTTTGAAATCAATGAAAAATGTCAAGCTGAAATGTCTTGAGTCAATAATAATTCAACCCCTTTGTTATGGCAAGCCTAAATAAGTCCACGAGTAAAAATGTCCTTAACAAATCACATAAGTTGCATGGACTGATTCTGTGTTCATATTGATATTTAATGACTACCCCATCTCTGTACCTCACACATACAAAATGCTCTAAGGTCCCTCAATCAAGTAGTGAATTTCAAGCACAAAGACCAGGGAGGTATTTCAATTCCTCGCAAAGAAAGGCATTTGTAGATTTTTTTAACCTTTATTTAACTAGGCAAGTCTGTTAAGAACAAATTCTTACTTACAATAATGGCCTACCAGGGAACAGTGGGTTAACTGCCTTGTTCAGGGGCAGAACGACAGATTTTCACCCTGTCATCTCAGGGATTCAATCCAGCAACCTTTCGCTACTGGACCAACGCTCTAACCACTAGGCTACCTGCTGCCCCTAGATGTGTAAAAATATAGAGGATACGTTGAACATCCATTTGAGCATGGTAAAGTTATTAATTGGGCTTTGGAAGGTGTATCAATACACCCAGTCACTACAAAGATGCAGGCGTCCTTCCTAACACAGTTGCCGGAGAGGAAGGAAACTGCTCAGCGATTTCACCACAAGGCCAATGGTAATTTTAAAACAGTTACAGAGTTTGTGATATGAGAAAACTGAGGACGGATCAACAACATTGTAGTTACTCCACAATACTAACCTAAATGACAGAGTGAAAAGAACGAAGCCTGTACAAAATACAAATATTCCAAAACATGCATCATGTTTGCAACAAGGCACTTAAGTAATACTGAATACAAAGCGTTATTTTGGGACAAATCCAACAAAACACGTCACTGAGTAGTTGCAATCTTCATATTTTAAAGCATGGTGGTGGCTGCATRATGTTATGGGTATGCTTGTCATCGGTAAGGACTAGGGAGTTTTCTAGGATAAAAATAAACGGAATACAGCTAAGTACAGGCAAAATCCTAGAGAAAAACCTGGTTCACTCTTCTTTCCAACAGGGGAGATGAATTCCCCTTCCAGAAGGACAATAGAATAAAACACAAGGTGAAAATCTACAGTGGAGTTTCTTACCAAGATGACATTGAATGTTCCTGAGTGGCCTAGTTACAGTTGAATTAAATTGGATTGAAAATCTATGGCAAGACTTGACAATGACTTTCTCGCAATGACAAACATGACAGAGCTAAAATAAAAATAAAAAATAATATTGGACAAATATTGTACAATCCAGGTTTTCAAAGTTCTTAGAGACTTACCTAGAAAGACTCTCAGCTGTAATCTCTGCCAAAGGTGTTTCTATGTATTGTCTCAGAGGGCTGAATATTTATCTAGTCAAGATACAGTGCATTCGGAAACTATTCAGACCCCTTGACTTTTTCTATTTTGTTATGTTACAGCCTTATTCTAAAATATATATTTTTTTATCCCCCTAATTCATCTACACACAATACCCCCTAATGACAGAGCAAAAAAAAAATTAAAGAAATTTTAGCAAATTTATAATGAAAGAAACCTGAAATATCAAATTTACATAAGCATTCAGACCCTTTACTCAGTACTTTGTTTAAGCACGTTTTACAGTGATTACAGCCTCAAGTCTTCTTGGGAATGACACTACAAGCTTGGCACACCTGTATTTGGGGAGTTTATCCCATTATTCTCTGCATATCCTCTCAAGCTCTGTCAGGTTGGATGGGGAGTGTCGCTGCACAGCTATTTCAGATCTCTCCAGAGATGTTCGATCAAGTTCAAGTCCGGGCTCTGGCTGGGCCACTCCTGCCTTGTCTTGGCTATGTGCTTAGGGTTGTTGTCCTGTTGGAAGGTGAACTTTTGCCCCAGTCTGAGGTCCTGAGCGCTCTGGAGCAGATTTTCATCAAGGATCTGCTCTGTTCATATTTCCCTCGATCTTGACGAGTCTCCCAGTCCCTGCCGCTGAAAAACATCCCCACAGCATGATGCTGCCACCACCATGCTTCACCGTAGGGATGGTGCCAGGTTTCCTCCAGACGTGACATTGGCATTCTGACTAAAGAGTTCAATCTTGGTTTCATCACACCAGAGAATCTAGTCTAAAAGTCCTTTAGGTGCCTGTTGGCAAACTCCAAGCGGGCTGTCATGTGCCTTTTACTGAGGAGTGGCTTCCGTCTGGTCACTCTAGGCCTGATTGGTGGAGGGCTGCAGAGATGGTTGTCCTTCTGGAAGGTTCTCCCATCTCCACAGAGGAACTCTGTAGCTCTGTCAGAGTGACCATCGGGTTCTTGGTCACCTGCATGACCAAGGCCCTTCTCCCCCGATTTCTGTTTAGCTGGGCGACAAGCTCTAGGAAGAGTCTTGGTGCTTCCAAACTTCTTCCATTTAAGAATGATGGAGGCCACTGTGTTGTTGGGAACCTTCAATGGAGCAGAAATGTTTTGGTACTCTTCCCCAGATCTGTGCCTCGACACAATCCTGTCTCGGAGCGCTATGGACAATTCCTTCGACCTTATATAGACAAGTGTGAGCCTTTCCCAATCATGTCCAATCAATTGAATTTACCACAGATGGACTCCAATCAAGTTGTAGAAACATCTCAAGGATGATTAATGGAAACAGGATGCACCTGAGCTCAATTTTGAGTCTCATAGCAAAGGGTCTGAATACTCATGTAAATCAGGTATTTCAGTTTTTTTTATAAATGCAACAATTAAAAAGAAAACCTGTTTCAATGAGTCATTATGGGATAGCATGCGTAGATTGATGAGGGAAAAACTAATTTAATCAATTTTAGAATAAGGCTGTAAGGGAACAAAATGTGGAAGAAGGGAATACTTACCGAATGCACTCTATATTAGTGTTTTATTTTTCATGATTTTTATAAACGTTCAAATTTGTTTTTTCTTCCACCCAAAAAATATAATTAAATCCATTTTAATCCCACTTTGTAAGATATCAAAAATGTAGTCTAAGATTTCCCTATCCTGCAAAAGAAAAACATTGAAACGCCATCTCTTAAAACCTGTGAATCCTGGAGAAATCTCAAAATAAATCAATAATGGAGAATGGTCAGATAACAGCATTGTTAAAACCTCTGCATGGGATGTACATTTCAGGGGAGGTGAAGACAATCAATTTGTAGGAAAGACTGATGATGGGGAGAAAATAAGATCATCTCTAGTACTAGGATTTGTTAGGCGCCAGGCATCCACGATGTTCAAGTCATCTAAAAAGGTCTTAATATAATTTGAAGGTGCCCGGAGTGCCAAGATATTAACACTGGTGGTATTAATAGTAGGATCTAGAGTCAAGTTAAAATCTCCCCCAAGTGTAACGTCTGCTCCCAACTCACACTCTCAAACACGTAAATCCCTGAACGCACTCACTTTCCAGCCCACTTTCCAACGCACACTCTCAAACACGTAAATCCCCTGAACGCAGCTCACTTTCCAGCCCACTTTCCAACGCACACTCTCAAACACCTAGATCCCCTGAGCGCAGCTCACTTTCCAGATCCCAATCACCTGAATTCTGATCACCTGTTCACACACTGTATGTCATTATCACACACTATTTAGTTCAGTTCTTTGCACCCCATCACTGTGCGGTATTGTTTGTTTTGGTTACACTCTTCTATTCGGAGCCCTGTTTTTCCCCGTAAAATAATCCTCGTGTATGATAGTTTTGCCTGCTCACTAATGATGCCTTTTGCATTCCCGCTGTACTTTAGCCTATCCTATTTCCTGTTATCTACCTATTGCCTGATCTCCTGACGACGTTACTAGTCTTTCCTTTCTGTACTGTTTCTCTTTTGGACCCTATGTTGACTCCTGCTGCCTGCCCTGACTCAGTACCTGACCTAGCCTCCTCTGTTATTCTGCCCACCCCTGCTGAACCTTCTGCCTGCCCCTGGACCCAGCTACCTGCCTCCTCCTGTGTATGACCTTCTGCCTGCCCCTGGACCCAGCTACCTGCTCCTCCTGTGTATGACCTTCTGCCTCCCCTGGACCCAGCTACCTGCCTCCTCCTGTGTATGACCTTCTGCCTGCCCCTGGACCCAGCTACCTGCCTCCCCCTGTGTATGACCTTCTGCCTGCCCCTGGACCCAGCTACCTGCCTCCCTCCTGTGTATGACCTTCTGCCTGCCCCTGGACCCAGCTACCTGCCTCCTCCTGTGTATGACCTTCTGCCTGCCCTGGACCCAGCTACTGCCTCCTCCTGTGTATGACCTTCTGCCTGCCCCTGGACCAGCTACCTGCCCTCCTGTGTATGACCTTCTGCCTGCCCCTGGACCCAGCTACCTGCCTCCTCTGCTGCTGTGTATGACCTTCTGCCTGCCCCTGGACCCACTACCTGCCTCCTCCTGTGTATGACCTTCTGCCTGCCCTGGACCCAGCTACCTGCCTCCTCCTGTGTATGACCTTCTGCCTGCCCTGGACCCAGCTACCTGCCTCCTCCTGTGTATGACCTTCTGCCTGCCCCTGGACCCAGCTACCTGCCTCCCCCTGTGTATGACTTCGCCTGCCCTGACCCAGCTACCTGCTCCTCCTGTGTATGACCTTCTGCCTGCCCCGTGACCCGCTACCTCCCTCGCCTCTGTCTCTCTCTGACCCCTGCCCCTGGACCCAGCTACCTGCCTCCTCCTGTGTATGACCTTCTGCCTGCCCCTGGACCCAGCTACCTGCCTCCTCCTGTGTATGACCTTTGCCTGCCCCTGGACCCAGCTACCTGCCTCCTCCTGTGTATGACCTTATGCCTGCCCTGGCCCAGCTACCTGCCTCCTCCTGTGTATGACCTTCTGCCTGCCCCTGGACCCAGCTACCTGCCTCCCCTGTGTATGACCTTCTGCCTGCCCTGGACCCAGCTACCTGCCTCCTCCTTGTGTATGACCTTCTGCCTGCCCTGGACCCCGCTACCTGCCTCCTCCTGTGTATGACCTTCTGCTGCCCCTGGACCCAGCTACCTGCCTCCTCTGTGTATGACCTTCTGCCTGCCCTGGACCCAGCTACCTGCCTCCTCCTGTGTATGACCTTCTGCCTGCCCCTGGACCCAGCTACCTGCCTCCTCCTGTGTATGACCTTTGCCTGCCCTGGACCCACTACCTGCCTCCTCCTGTGTATGACCTTCCTGCCCCTGACCCAGCTACCTGCCCTCCTCTGTGTATGACCTTTGCTGCCCCTGGACCCAGCTACCTGCCTCCTCCTGTGTATGACCTTCTGCCTGCCCCTGGACCCAGCTACCTGCCTCCTCCTGTGTATGACCTTCTGCCTGCCCCTGGACCAGCTACCTGCCTCCTCCTGTGTATGACCTTCTGCCTGCCCTGGACCCAGCTACCTGCCTCCTCCTGTGTATGACCTTCTGCCTGCCCCTGGACCCAGCTACCTGCCTCCTCCTGTGTATGACCTCTGCCTGCCCCTGGACCCAGCTACCTGCCTCCTCCTGTGTATGACCTTCTCCTGCCCCTGGACCCAGCTACCTGCCTCCTCCTGTGTATGACCTTATGCCTGCCCTGGACCAGCTACCTCTCTCCTGTGCCTCACATAAACACCTGCTGCGCCCTGCGCTAGAAACCAGCTCTCTGTCTCCATCATGTTCATTCCACCAAGGATGGTCACTGAGTCTGGAAGTCTAACAAGTTAAGCTTCGGGTCTTCAAAAAAGGATTATCAAAAGCATTTGGTGCATACATGGAGGGACAAACATAATGTAGTGCCATTTATAGTAACAGAGGTATAACAATTCTGTCTATCAGTGTCTCCCCCAGAGACCCCCAGTTCAAATTAAGATGAATATTCCTCTTAAGTACAATCATAGCACCCTTGGTTTAGTTTGGGGCACAGGAGTAGGCTAGTATCTTATAAAACGTGTTCTGAAATCTATTGAATTCAGTGGCTTTCAAATTGCTCTGCTGTAGGAAGGTGAAATCCATATATTTACATTATAAGTACTCTAAACAAGTTAAGACTAATCAAATCATGTCAAATTGTATTTGTCACATGCGCCGAATACAACAAGTGTAGACCTTACAGCGAACTGCTTACTCTCAAGCTCTTAACCAACAATGCAGGTTTAAGAAAAATAAGTGTTAAGTAAAAATAGATAAGTAAAAAATATAATAAAAATAAGAAATAGTTAAAGAGCAGCAGTAAAATAACAGTAGCGAGGCTATATACAGGGGAACCGGTACAGAGTCAATGTGTGGTGGAACAGGTTAGTCAGGCTATATACAGGGGGTACCGGTACAGAGTCAATGTGTGGTGGAACAGGTTAGTCAGGCTATATACAGGGGGTACCGGTACAGAGTCAATGTGCGGGGGAACAGGTTAGTCAGGCTATAATACAGGGGGTACCGGTACAGAGTCAATGTGCGGGAGAACAGGTTAGTCAGGCTATATACAGGGGGGTACCGGTCAGAGTCAATGTGCGGGGGTACAGGTTAGTCAGGATAATATCAGGGGGTACCGGTACAGAGTCAATGTGCGGGGGAACAGGTTAGTCAGGCTATATACAGGGGTACCGGTACAGAGCAATGTGCGGGGGAACAGGTTAGTCAGGATATATACAGGGGTACCGGTACAGAGTCAATGTGCGGGGAACAGGTTAGTCAGGCTATATACAGGGGGTACCGGTACAGAGTCAATGTGCGGTGGAACCAGGTTTTAGTCAGGCTATATACAGGGGGTACCGGTACAGAGTCAATGTGCGGGGGAACAGGTTAGTCTATCCATGAGTTAGCTTGAGATGTAAATATATCCAAGAGCCTGAGATTTGAAAACGCTTTGCACGGAGCTGAGATAGAAATACTGTTTAGACAAGACACATGAAAGAAAAACACAACATATTGATCGTGCAGTCTACATTTGAAAGCATACAAATTCTATAGTATTAAAGTGTAATTAAATTAACCAACAGAAAAAAATTCATAGAAAAGGCCAGTTATGCCAGGAGACACAAGGATTTACCCCCGAGAGAGAGACGGCCAGTAGACCTGAGTCGACAGTCCCTTGGATGCTCACACAATGTGGAACAAATCAAGGGGTGTAAATACATTCTAACTGTAATGATATAATTCTACTATATAACCTTGCAAAGATCGTTTTATGACGTTCATTATTACTGGCTATCAAAATGAATCAAAACATTGGTTATTTGGTGGTCATTTCTAGGGAATACATTATGTAGATAGGATGTGTTCATTACATACCAAGCAGGTGGACTTTAAAGTGTTGACTGAAATGAAAGACTGTACACACCCTTTCACCGGGTGCACAGCAATGGATTTGGGCTGGTCAAGTCCTTCAGCTATCACCACGGCTCGGTACAAGCCACTGAGTCGAGCAACCTCGATGATGTTGAAGTCATGGTCCGTCCAATAGATATTACCTTGTAAACAACAAAAAACATGACTTTGTACAGTGTTCAACCATTGCATTTACAAGTCAGTCAATTCATTACATTGCATGTATGTCTTACTTGAGAAGTATGTCCTATGGCTCTTGTCTTCTCTGTATGTCCTACAGTTGCAGTCAAATATATTGGCACTCTTGCACTTTACAATGGAGCAGAATGCTCTGTTGTCTTATTTTTATGGTTGAACTGCTATTTTTACGAGTGAGATGTTGCACTGTAAATGAGAATCACCTGCCTCCAACCAAATGAATTTCAATTCTGAATAATTTAGTCCAGGCAATTTGTTTTATACTTTGAAGCGAAAAATATAATTTGGATATTTTTTTCAAGGTCCTGTGCGGTTGTAAATCAAACAAATACATGTGTGAAAAACTTTTTATATATATATATATATTTTTTAAACTTATTTTAGAAGAAATAGTGAATTCGGAAAGTATTCAGATCCCTTTACTTTTTCCACATTTTGTTACGTTACAGCATTATTCTAAAATGGACAAAAAAAAAACTGAATAATCTACATACAATACCCCATAGTGACAAAGCAAAAACAGGTTTTAGACATTTTTGCTGATAAAAAATAAAAAATAATAATAACTTATTTACGTAAGTATTCAAACCATTGCTATTGCGCTCAGGTGTATCCTGTTTCCATTAATCATCCTTGAGATTTTTCTTGACTGGAGTCCACCTGTGGTAAAATCAATTGATTGGACATGATTTGGAAAGGCACACACCTGTCTATATAAGGTCCCACAGTTGACAGCAAAAACCAAGCCATGAGGTCGAAGGAATTGTCCTTAGAGCTCCGAGACAGGATTGTGTTGAGGCACAGATATGGGGACGAGTACCCAAAAAATTCTGAAGCATTGAAGGTTGCCAAGAACACAATTCTTGGAACCCCCAAGACTCTTCCTAGAGCTGGCCCAGCCAAACTGAGCAATCGGGGGAGAAGGGCCTTGGTCAGGGAGGTGACCAAGAACCCGATGGTCACTCTGACAGAGCTCTAGAGTTCCTCTGTGGAGATGAGAGAACCTTCCAGAAGGACAACCATCTCTGCAGCACTCCCCCAATCAGGGCTTTATTGTAGAGTGACCAGATGGAAGCCACTCCTCAGTAAAAGGCACATGACAGCCCACTTGGAGTTTGCCAACAGGCACCTAAAGACTCTTAGACCATGAGAAACAAGATTCTCTGGTCTGATGAAACCATGATTGAACACTTTGCCTTAATGCCAAGCGTGACGTCTGGAGGAAACCTGGTACCATCCCTACGGTGAAGCATGGTGGTGGCAGCATCATGATGTGAGGATGTTTTTCAGCGGGAGGGACTGGGAGACTAGTAAGGATCGAGGCAAAGATGAACGGGGCAAAGTACAGAGAGATCCTTGACGAAAACCTGCTCCACAGAGCTCACGACCTCAGACCGGAGCGAAGGTTCACCTTCCAACAAGACAACGACTCTAAGCACACAGCCAAGACAACGCAGGAATGGCTTAGGGAGAAGTCTCTGAATGTCCTTGAGTGGCCCAGCCAGAGCCCGGACTTGAACCCGATCGAACATCTCTGGAGAGACCTGAAAATAGCTGTGCAGCAACACTCCCCATCCAACCTGACAGAGCTTGAGAGGATATGCAGAGAATAATGGGATGAACTCCCCAAATACAGGTGTGCCAAGCTTATAGCATCATACCCAAGAAGACTCAAGGCTGCAATCGCTGCCAAAGGTGCTTCAACAAAGTGCTGAGTAAAGGGTCTGAATACTTATGCAAATGTAATATTTCAGTTGTTTATTTTCAATACATTCGCAAAAATGTCTAAATTCTGTTTTGGCTTTGTCATTATGGGGGTATTGTGTGTATATTGATGAGGGGGGAAAACAATGTCATCCATTTTAGAATAAGGCTGTAACTTAACAAAAATGTAGAAGAAGTCAAGGGGTCTGAATACTTTCCGGAGGAACTGTACTTGTATGTCCTCCTTTGCACTTGACATTGTATTCTCTTAAGTAAAGGTTAACTGAGAGCTTGGCTTCTTACCTGCAATCCAGTCCACTGCAATCCCCTCCACGCGGCCGATACCACTAGTGACAATGTCCTCTCTCCACGTCTGATCTCGCTTGGCTCTGGATATTCTGTTCAAGCCCATGTCTGTCCAATATAACGTGTCATTTCCTATTAGGAAAATCAATTAATTGAAAAGGATTCATGTTCTTCCCTTCATTTGTTTTCTACAAACTATAATTAAAAATAACAATTAGAACATTGAAATTATAATGATTAATTTGCAATCCGAAGCGTGAAGAATAGTCCAAATAATCACAAAAAAAAATGTCAATACACTCACCAGCATGGAAGTCAATCCCCACAGCCATCACTGAGCCTGTCACCGGCATCAAGGCTTCACTGTTATCACTGGGATCCAGGGATATCCCCCTGATGCCCTCGTGAACTGAGTACATCAGGAAAGACCCTATGCCTTCAAGTTCAAACACAAAGCCAAACCAATCAACTCCATGGCATTTACTGTACATGCAAAATGTGAGTCTAACCTTCACATCACATCAGGAAAGACCCTAGTCCGTCAAACACAAAAGAGCAACGCTCATAGACAACGCCAGATGTCAAAATCAGATTCACATCATGGTTTTCATATGGTGTGTTCCCTTTTCAGTGTACTCCCACGAGAAGCCGGCACAGTACCTTCACAAGACATGCGATCGGACTTGAGGTTGTAGCCCACGGCACAGGAACAGCTCCGTGTGCTCTCTGATGTTGGGAAGCAGAGCTGAGAGCAGCCACCATTGTTCTCCTGACAGAGATTCCTCCCTGCACAGCAGTGGAACATTACAGTGTAAATTTAACACGTAGGCACGGTGATTGTGTATGCTTGTGTATTCATTCAGGAAACAACACAGTAACGACACAGTAGGACAACATGCATATTATTTAACTGAGCATTATGGGGGGGGGGGGGGGGGGGAGCAGAGTAGCAGAGTACAAATCTGCATTGCATTCGTTCCCAAAAAGGAATTATAATGTCATGAGATTACAGTGACTTCAAAAGCAATTGACATTCCAGTGTGAGGTGAGTGAGAGAAGAAGGAGGAACAGAGCGAGCGAGAGACAGAACGAAGAAGAGAGGAGAGATGGAGAGAGGAGGAGGGAAGGGGAAGAGAGAAGCTAATGAGACATGATCATCCTGCCAATATGTGTGTCTGTGATCAAAGAGATAATAAGATAGCTAATAGCGTGCAGGAGGAAGAGTTTGAGGAGAAGTTGAAATTACATTTAAGAACCGTTAATTGTGCAGTTTAAATAACTAAACAGAGATGAGAGCATCCTGATATTGACTGTCAATGCATGGCATGTACTGCCAGAAAGACTATTACAATGACGGAATCTTTCAATTAAAATAGCTGTGTCTAATGAAGAACCAGCGTTATGTTGGCGAGTTGGATTAAAAGAAGGAACATTTCTTCCTTAGACGTAATATATACGAATAAAAAGCAGTGTTGGTTATTCTCCGCAGGAGAGGATCCAAATCACTTAGCAATTTCTAGTCAAAAAGATACAACAAAGTCTGACATGAGTGAAAGCATTGGAAGTAACAGTATTACTCGTTACAGTAACCTGTCTGGCTGTCTTCGTCATACATCTCATGAACATCCCCGTGGTCGTGTTACGTAAAACCACCATGCTGTCCAGCCCAACTCTCTTACTGACGGTCCCCATCCATGGCCAAGTTGTCAGCGGCCCACCACAGCTTGCACCCTGAAGACCAGAAAATCAATGATGTTCATGACTTGAAAATGGACAAGTATATTGATCAATCAGAAGCTATTCAAAAGGACCCATAATACTGTGTACAGTAGCAATAGTGTTCTATCTGTCTCTGCCGCAGTAACCCTTCATCAAAAGCTAGACCGCGCCCATTGTGTTCAAAATAGTAGCTAATACACAAGCACTAAAATTATCACTGGACCCAATAACACGTTGAATGATCGCTGTTCCTAGAACTGTAACACACAATTGCTAACTGAATTGAATACATGCTAATAACGTTATTAATACTGGATTATCCAAAGGGTATAGCTTCTCACTGTACAGGATTCCCTTGCTGAAAATACAGTAGCCGGGCTGACTCCTGCGGGATGCTCGTAGAAGAAGGGACAAGAGGAGCTGTGTAAAGGTAGGAACTTTCAATTTCTTCCTGCTGAGAATCGGGTGATACGAGAGAGAAGGATCTAAGTTCATCCCTCTATCGCCATAAATTTAGGGGCACAGTCCAGAGGAGAAAGAGGAACTGGCCAGTGACAATTTTTCTTATAGATAAGGCCCGTGTACTTACTTGCACCCTTGACGAAAAGAAAGTCAAATGTTTTATGGCAGAGCCCAGTTCCAGCAAAAGGCAACGCTGAGCGAACAGTCAGCCCGCCACAAAGACATTGAGGACAGCGGCTCAGCAGTCAGAAAACCCTGTGAAGCAAGCACCAATCTGGCCTGTTTAGAATAGAACTTAACTTTTCTCTTCTCTTACAGTACCAATGGCTTAAGCCAGACCAGTTCTTGGGCCTTTTTGCCTGCTGGACTACAGCTATCGACAAAAGAACAGAATCTCCTCCAATGACGGGCGAGAATTGGAGAGCGCGGACAAAAAACGGCGTGTAAATACCACTCTTGGTAGAGAAAAAAATGTGCTCAAAAACACAACCCGAAACAACAATAGTTGAACCAATGTTACATGCCTTAACACTATGCAGTTAAAAACACAAGATAGGATTTGTATAAAACAGCAGTCCCTCTGCCGGTGAAGTACATCAAAAATCAAACAGTATCCCCAACAGATACGGCAGACCCATACTGTAGATAGATAGAATACGTTTAATATCCCAGAGGGCTATTCAATACCCAAGCAGATAGAGAGTACTCTAAATAAGGAATCATAAACAAAACCAGGAGGAGAAAGCTCATCAAAATAATGATGTTCCCCCATGTCTAACTCCCTGCAGGGTACTCATGGGAATAACCACTACAATATTAACTAGTACGATATGTAAACAAATTAATACAACCATCTAATCGATACGAAAAATAATTATTCCACCCCGTTAATAGTATCATGAACCTTCTTGTTAGAGCGTTGGAGAGAGAGAAACTCCCCCTCCAATATCTGTACTATTTAAAAAACCCATAATAGATGCTACATATTTGAACTACAATCACCATTACAGCCATAAGTAAACCTGGAACAGGGACATCAGTGAGCAGATGGATAAAAGCCAGGTTGCCATCACTAAGTCAAAAGCCTGTTTACTGTTTGCTGCTTCATTACGTGAGGCAGCTCGGGCGCCATCCACTTGTAAGAGGCCAAACAAGTGCTGTAGAGCCAGAGAAAGTTCCCTAATGTATTCTGTCTGATGAAGCATCTTATCAGATGGATGCCAATTTTAAACATGAATGGAATAGTTGCCAGAGACAGACATAAAACAGAAAGGGGGGAAACGGCAAATAATTACAATGCAAGAAGACAGCAAGGCTCATCACTGTCAAAAACCCCTTTAACTCATGTACTACCAGAAAAAAAACAACCCAAATACTGACTAGACAAAAATTCAATTTGCGGCAGAAAAATACCTCTTATGTGCGGAAGAGCACAACATATTTATATCAGGCCACTGTCTAGACAAAAGAATACGCACAGAGTCTCAGGGTATGTGCTCATCCATAGAACCATGCTCTTAAAAGCAAAACTGATCCTAGACCAGCACTCTTACTCTGAGAGTCTTTATAACACGGGCCCGTGCTCTGAAGCTTCTCGCCACTCACCCATAACAGCTAGCCCGTGCTTTAAGCAGTCTTTCTTCAATTCTCCAGCACTTCCAGACACTACCGTCCAGACTACACCTGTTGAGTGCCGTTCCTCCACTGATCAATACAGCTTGTCTGATGTGTTAGTCTATGACAGCCTAGAGAGAACATCACGATAGAGTCTACGGATGGGGCGTATTATGGTCATGCTGTCTTCAATCAAACCGCTAGAGCCGGGGTGGATATCTTGGATAACAGTGCAGATTCATTCATGTTATATGTGACGTGGAAAATAACATCGTTTGTTTACCGGATATCTACTACTGTTCGTGAAATATAAAATTGACAGAAGAAAATGTAACTGGCCACTAAATTGTGGATGTTTTTATTTGCATGTGACATTACCAACTGGCCTCTCTCTGGTTCTTTGATATATCTCGTTGCTTCCAATCCATGTTGCGCCACGTTGATTGTGGCCATCTGATCCAATACATTTCCGGAAGGTAAAAACCAATAGGAAAACAATTATTTTGCAATACAGAAACAACCAACACAAAAGTGCCTAATTTATCATATCATGTAACTAAGCATTCATTTGACTATATCTGTTAACCTATCAAATATCAACATTGAACTGTATGTAAGACATACAAAAAAAATGGAACCTTACCCTTTAGACGGATTACAGTGAGACACTTGGCTTCTCAATCCCGTGAACCACAGAGTTTTCAGGGACCCGTCTTAGCCTCGCCACGTTGATCTGGTCTCGCGCTTTCCACACTAATCCAGTACAGTTCCTGGAGAGCCAGTCCAGGCCAGCCCTCTTACATTAACAATACCTGCAACAAAATCATATGCAGAAGACAACATCAATACCGTCACGTTCATCTCGTCAATAATGTCATGTACGGAGTCTGTCGCTTGAACAACTTGACAGTACACTATGAATATTAGAACGGACCTATTGAAAAGGGCGTCAAAAGACGCAAACAGTGAAACAGTCTGAGAATACATTCGCAGCAAAACATTTGGTTCCGTTACATAAGTGTCAGAAACCTCAACGTTTCAGAACACGGAGGTGAACATCTTTCTCTACTGGATATTGATCGTCTTATTGCGGATTCTGTTGATGGAGGACCGTTTGATGGTTTGTGTTTTGACGTCAGCCCAGTAGATTCGTTCCTCTGATGCGTCGTAGTCCACTGCTGTGACCTCATCTATGTCTGGGACCGTCAGGGCTGTGATCAGGTTCAGGTAAGGGTTGTCAATGTCCACGCCACGGATCTCGGTTCGCCTCACATACAGGAGGAATCTCTTCAGTGCTGTTGAAGGACAAGAGAAAACTGGACGTTGACATTGCTTCGTGTAGCCTGCTTTCAAAGTTCAGAATCAAGCAGGTGTTATTGGTGGCCTTGCTATTCAGCACTCAAACCACCTGAGAATTTGAAATTGCATGCTCTTTCAATGTCATTGTAGTGTGAATATAATCACAGTCTTGTCAGACACCTTCTTCACTTTTCTTCTCAAAACAGCAGAAACCTGCTGTGTTTTGAAATGACTCACTTTTGAGGGACATGCACTGTAGTGTATGAATGTGGAGGATTGTATGAATGAATGAATGGCTAGATAGGTAGATGGCGCGATGGCTGGACGGAGAGACTGATGTAAGGACAGACGGACTGACAAACGGATGAAGGGGTGAGGTTCACTCACTGAAGCAGGTAAAGTTGTCTGCAGATATCTTCATGAGGTGCGGGCAGGCACAGGACGCGGTGCGGTTGTAGTTGATAAGGCACAGATGGGAGCAGGGTCCACGGCCGCCATTCGCCTCGCAGGGATTTGAGGCTATCGCCGAGAGAGGGGGAGAGGAGGGGAAGTTGTTCAATAGTCAACAAAATGTGGTTTCACTAATCAACTAGAGTGGTTTATTTGAATACAGGATTCTGACACTCTTGGAAGGAAACGTATTTGATTTGTGAAAGGCAGAGTCCTGTAAGTGAACCCTACTGCCAAAAGTCCAGACAGAGAAAATTAAGCCAGATGAACCAATTCATGGGTTGCATGTTTAGTCACAATATCGTTTTGAACGTTCATTTTTGGACTGATGCCCGACTAAGCATTCTACTCAATGCATCGTCAATCAGAGCCGATGAAGATTTCATCCAAAGTGTATTACAGTGGCTTGGAAATACAATGACATCCAAAAGGAGACAAATAATTAGTATGACATCTTTTGTTATCATTTTAAGTTGCCAGATTGACTTTAGATGCTGTATAATGTTAGCTAGCTAGCTAAGATTGAGGGGAGGCCAACAGATTTTAGCTAGCTAACATTAGCATTGATAGCTATTTTTGACAAACTTTTGCAAGCTAATGACAACTTTGCCATCGGTCTAAAGTAAATTTGACGACATGATAACGCTGGCAAAGTTGTTTCCTAAATATTTGACTACTTTAGCAACGTCATCGTATTTCCAGGCACTATAGTGTAATTTAGACTAAACAGTAGCCTCCGTCCAGAATGACTGGGTTAATAACCATTTTAGGACGACACTATGGCACTTTCTTATCTCTCAAGAGAACTTTGGATATAGAAAGTGAAAAGTATTTTGTGAGACACAGATATAACAACAAATTTAAAACGCAACCATACAATAACTGATTAATTATGACCCAAGTAAACAAAACTCTTCAACCTGTCCAGCTGAGAAGGTTGTCTTTAATTCAAAACATCCACTCTCTTTTCAACCTTGTCATCTTAACGTTTGAGACAGTGCGGTAGCCTACCTTGTGGTTGTCTGCTGGGATGGTATATCTGAAGGTCAAATGGCTGGGCGCTGGTTTTCTGGATGACTGTCACATTGGCCCCTGTCCACTTGTTAGCCCTAGCCAGAGTGTTGGTCCTCCAGTCAGTCCAGTAGACACTACCTCCGTAGAGACAGACAGCGAAGGGATGTGACAGGTACTCATGTCCTTTCAGAATCTCTATCACACCAGTCCCATCGTACAGAGCAGAGAATATGGCATCAGACCTGTTGAGATGAAGATAGATGTTTGTCTATTGGAATCATTTGCTTCCACCAGCAGGGTTGGGGTGAATTCCAACTCAATTCAGCCAATTCAGGAAATCCTCATCTAAATTGGAATTTCAGTTGACTTCCTGAATTGAAATAGAATTGATGGGGAATTGACCCTACATAGACAGGTACAGGCATATAACCCACCTGGCATCGGTCCACACGACCCTCTTCTCCATAAGGTCCAGAGTAAGACCATTAGGCCAGGCTCCTATCTCCATGTCTCTGAAGACAATATGGCGTCCTCCTCCGCTCATAGAAGCAGCCTCGATCCGAGGGAAGGTGGCATCCCAGTCTGTCCAGAAAATAATTCTAAACCACAAAAGAATCAAATAAGAATAATCATCCATGTGAAATGGATTAAGGATTATTCAGAATCAAATCAACCTCACCCTAAGGTCATTCATATCAAACCAAGATTTTGTAAGAAATGCATATCCTTGTTAAAGAGTACACTCACTCACTCACTCACTCACTCACTCACTCACTCACTCACTCACTCACTCACTCACTCACTCAGAGATAACTAACCCCAGCTCAGGATCCAGAGCGATGGCTCGTGGGTGCTCCATCCCTCCGGCGATCAGTGTGGTCCGGAGCTCCCCGTTTAGTTTGGCCACCTCTATCTGATCTAAGTTGCTGTCGATCCAATACAGGTTCCCTGCTATCCAATCAACAGCCAGACCCTCCGGAGTAGCCAATCCATGTTGGACCACCACTTCAATCCCTGTCACACCTGTAAGGAACCAATAACAGTAAAGGACCAACACACTAACACATAAGAGGATGTGCTGAAACACAGGTAAACTAGGCTTTGGTTTAGGACGTCTTCAGTGGAGTTGAGAGGAGAACTAAATATAGCCAATACAACACTTTCCCCATGACCTCAATTAAACATCAACAACTGAGCTTAACCAAAAATAAAAACAAATGTCCAACCAAATTCTATGTGTTCCTACCAGCAGAGTCTAGGAGCTTCCCTCTGTATATCTTATCCTCAACCACATCGGTCCAGTAGAGTCGACTCTGATTGAAGTGGAAGTCTAAGGCGATCGTGTTCCTCAAACCAGGAACTAGAAGGCTGTAGTCTTGCCTGTGGAGATCTATCCTCCTGATCTCATGGCGGATGGAGAAGATGATGAAGGCCTCAAAGGGATCTGAGGAAGGAAACAAGTCAAGAAATACATTTTTGATAATAAATATTGCATACTAATACAGATTCTCACACAAATACATAAAATAACTGTCATGTTTGTTTTCTAGAATAGCAACTCATGTTCGTTTATTTTGTGAATACGGTTATATTGAAATCAATAATTATGAAATAGATCGTCATTTCATTAATGAAGTTGTCTTTCATTTTCATATCACATTATCTCGTTTAGCTCATCTTGTCATAAAATGAGTACAGAAACCTTTGGAGGATTCTTCTCCAACCGACAGTGTAACATTTTAGATGGAAAAAAACGAGCGTATTCAATACAATTACCAGATGTTACTTTATATAACTGGGAGACATTGATGAAGAGAAAAAAGCCTATAAAGCCACAGGTGTATAAATGGCCAATATTCAAATGGGTACTGATTCTTCCAAAGGTATTTAACTACTATATAAATGGAATGTCCCAAATAACTGCTTTAGAATTTGGAATAGAATATACAGTATTAACATAACCAATTTATCACATTGCTTTTTATATGTGGATTCATGGCACAAGGGTAAGGCTGTCCCATAGAATAGAATAATATATGCCATTTAGCAAATGCTTTTCATCCAAAGTGACATACAGTAACGCGTGCATACATTTTACTTATGGGTGCTCCCAGCAGGTCAAACCCATGAACCTTGACATTGCAAGCGCTATGCTCTACTGACTGAGACACACAGGTACACAGAAATAGAATCGGAATTCTCGTTTCTATGTGCGGTCCTTGGGCAGTTCCACGGAGCGCAGGTACGTGTCAGAGAAACTTATCAGCCATGTCACACAGAGCTTAACACCAGCTACCTGTACTCTGGCAGCTGTCCCCATCTAGTTCCAGCCTCCAGCCTGGGTAGCAGGAACACTTGACGGTTGCTTTGTACTGCTCACACACTTGGCTGCACTTGGAGGGTCTGGACAGTGTCCAGGGTCTGGCACGTCCTGTTGTCTGGCTTAGACTGAGCCCGGGGGGCAGGAACACGCCACGCCCCTCAGGAGCCACTGACACTGGCTGGGCTCACACGCCGTTGCCCAAATGAATCGGCTGAGAGAGAGGAGAACGAAGAAAGGTGATGAGGAGGTGAGCAGATTGATCCGGGAGACAAGACAGGTTTATGGAGGAAAGTCATGAGAGTAGTGGGACGAATGGAGACCGATGTACCGGGCACGTCTTTGTCGATAGTGACATAGCGCACATGAAGAAACTATTACACCTGGCAACGGAACGACTTGATTAGATGTAGTGTCAACAACGCAGCCACTGCCAGTAGCCTACAAAGTCAACAACGCAGCCCACTGCCAGCTAGCCTACTTCAGCAGTTACGTGTATCATTTTAATCATTTTAGTCAATAATTCTTGCTACGTAAGCTTAAATTTCTGCGGTACAGGTCGAGACGTTGTAGATCCACTTGTCATTCCAATCTCCTTTGCATGAGCGTAGCCTCTTCTGTAGCCTGTCAACTATGTGTCTGTCTATCACCTGTCTCTCCTCTCGTGCACAGACCATACAAACGCTCCACACCGGTGGCCGCGGCCACCCTAGTCTGGTGGTCCCAGCGCGCACGACCCACGTGGAGTTCCAGGTCTCGTACTCATGGAACTGGCCGATCTGCGCAACAAGGCAGAGTTTCATCTCAGCCTATCGTCCCTTCCAGTCCTCGACTTCTTGGCACTGACGGAAACATGGATTCACCACAGATAACACTGCTACTCCTACTGCTCTTCTGTGCCGCCCACGCTGTTCTCGCTCACCCCGAGAGCTTTCTGGTCAGCGGGGTGGTGGCACCGGGTCCTATCTCTCCAAGTGGTCATTCTCTCTTTCTCCCTTACCCATCTCGTCTATACGCTCCTTTGAATTCCATGCTGTCACAGTTACCAGCCCTTTCAAGCTTAAATCCTTATCATTTATCGCCCTCCAGGTCCCTCGGAGAGTTCATCAATGTGCTTGATGCCTTGATAAAGCTCCTTTCCTGAGGACGGCTCACCTTCACAGTTCTGGGCGACTTTTAACATCCCCACGTCTACCTTTGACTCATTCCTCTCTGCCTCCTTCTTTCCACTCCTCTCCTCTTTGACCTACCCTCTCACCTCGCCCCTACTCACAAGGCGACATTACGCTCGAACTCATCTTTTCTAGACTGCTGTTCTTCCACTAACCTCATTTGCACTGCCCTCCAAGTCTCCGACCACTACCTTGTATCCTTCCCTCTCGCTCTCATCCAAACACTTCCCACACTGCCCCTACTGGATGTATCGGCCGTCCAACACTCCTCTCTCTCCTCCCGCTACTCTCTCTGTCTTCATCCTTATCATCTTCCCTCTGCTCAAACCTCTCAACCTATCTCCTGTTCTGCCTCCTCAACCCTCCTCTCTCCCTTTCGGCATCACTTTGACTCTCTCTGTCCCCTATCCTCCAGGCGGCTCGGTCCTCCCCTCGCCGCTCGTGGCTCGACAGACTATAGCGAGCGCACAGAACAGGGCGTCCGGGAGCCGAGCGGAATGGGAGGAAAACGCGCCTCCCTGCGACCTGGCATCCTTTGACTCCTCCATCTCTACATTTTCCTCTTCTGTCTCTGCTGCTAAAGCATTTTCTACCGACTCTAATTCCAAGCATCTGCCTCTAACCACTAGGAAGCTCTTGCACCTTGTTCCTCCCTGCTCTAATGCCTCCCCCTCCCCCCCCCCCCCTGCTCTCGCTCTCTCGGATGAACTCGTCAACCGATTTTGAAAGAAGGTCGACGACATCCGATTCTCGTTGCTAAGTCAAACGACACCGATGGTTCTGCTCACACTCCTCCCTGTGCTTTGACCCTTTCCCTCCTCTCTCCCGGATAGATCTCTCGTCTTGTGACGGTTCCGGCCGACGACCACAAGCTCTGCCCGCTTGATCCCTATCCCCTGCTCTCTTCTCCAGACCATTCGGAGACCGTTCTCCTGACCTTACTCTCGCGTCATTCATCATCCCTGATCCGTGGCGTAGTCCTTCTCGTCTTCATAGAGACGAGGAGTTGCACCCTTCTGTAAAAAACCTACACTCGAACCTCCGATGTCAACAACTACAGACCAGTATCCCTTCTTTCTTTCTCTCCAAAAATCTTGAACGTGCCGTTCCTTGGCCACGCTCTCCGCTATCTCTCTCAGCGATGCCTTCTTGATCCAATCAGTCAGGATTCAAGACTAGTCATTCAACTGAGACTGCTCTTCTCTGTATCACGGAGGCGCCTCGCACTGCTAAGCTAACTCTCTCTCCTCTGCTCTCATCCTTCTAGACCTATCGGCTGCCTTCGATACTGTGAACCATCAGATCCTCCTCTCCACCCTCTCCGAGTTGGCATCTCCGGCGCGCCACGCTTGGATTGAGTCCTACCTGACAGGTCGCTCCTACCAGTGGCGTGGCGAGAGCTGTCTCCTCACCACTGGCTCTCACCACTCGGTGTCCCAGGGCTCGTTCTAGGCCCTCTCCTATCTCGCTATACACCAAGTCACTTGGCTCTGTCATAACCTCACATGGTCTCTCCTATCATTGCTATGCAGACGAACACAAACTAATCTTCTCCTTTCCTTCTGAGACCAGGTGGCGAATCGCATCTCTGCATGTCTGGCAGACATATCTCGTGTGGATGACGGATCACCACCTCAAGCTGAACCTCGGCAGACGGAGCTGCTCTTCCTCCCGGGAAGACTGCCCGTTCCATGATCTCGCCATCACGGTTGACAATCCATTGTGTCCTCCTCCAGAGCGCTAAGAACCTTGGCGTGTCCTGGACAACACCCTGTCGTTCTCAACTAACATCAAGGCGGTGGCCCGTTCCTGTAGGTTCATGCTCTACAACATCCGCAGAGTACGACCCTGCCTCACACAGGAAGCGGCGCAGTCTAATCAGGCACTTGTCATCTCCCGTCTGGATTACTGCAACTCGCTGTTGGCTGGGCTCCCTGCCTGTGGCCATTAAACCCCTACAACTCATCCAGAACGCCGCAGCCCGTCTGGTGTTCAACCTTCCCAAGTTCTCTCACGTCACCCCGCTCCTCCGCTCTCTCCACTGGCTTCCAGTTGAAGCTCGCATCCGCTACAAGACCATGGTGCTTGCCTATCGGAGCTGTGAGGGGAACGGCACCTCCGTACCTTCAGGCTCTGATCAGGCCCTACACCCAAACAAGGGCACTGCGTTCATCCACCTCTGGCCTGCTCGCCTCCCTACCTCTGAGGAAGTACAGTTCCCGCTCAGCCCATTCAAAACTGTTCGCTGCTCTGGCCCCCAATGGTGGAACAAACTCCCTACGACGCCAGGACAGCGAGGTCAATCACCACCTTCCGGAGACACCTGAAACCCCACTCTTTAAGGAATACCTAGGATAGGATAAAGTAATCCTTCTCACCCCCCCCCCCCCTTAAAAGATTTAGATGCACTAAGCTGTAAAGTGGCTGTTCCACTGGATGTCATAAGGTGAATGCACCAATTTGTAAGTCGCTCTGGATAAGAGCGTCTGCTAAATGACTTAAATGTAAATGTAAATAGGGGCTCAATACCCCGCAAGAAAGTGAACACAGCTTTCCTGTCATATCTGTCTCGCATCTTTTTTTCTATGGACAAAGTGTCATGGACAAAGTGGTAATCCCTGGGCAGGTCATTCATGTGAACATAAGGTATTCATCTGGCCTAACCCCATTGCCTAAGCCTGACCCCACTGCTACGATCATCTAGCCCATGTGGTCCAAACAAAAGGATTGTCTCTGTTCTAAAACATAATCCCCCTTCACTATTAATATGTCTCCTCTGTCTCTTCCCTGCTGTCTTTGGAGTGTTTCCAGAGAAAACTAAGGATCTTGGTCAGCAAGAGTTATATCCTCTCCAGCCTCAACAGCTTGTTCCCCCCGAGTTTCTCCCTGAGTTCAGCGGGGAATAAGAGGACAGATGGACGATGCCAAAGCAAGCACTGCTGCTGATTTACAACAGCTCAACACTGTCTGTCAACATACATTCGCTGGTCGGGCTAGAAGGAGGAAGACAAAGAAAATATAGAGTTAAGTGGAAAAAAAATTGAACGATATTTAATAATGAATTGAAGTGGGGACCAAGAGAATTGACTCAAGTGAGAGAAATAGGACCAAGAGAATTGGTTAGAAGTGGTTTGAACAAAGGTCATACCACAGAAGTGTCCCTCGTCAGAATGGTCAGAGCAGTCGTATCTCCCGTTGCAGATGCTGTCAGGAGGCAGGCAGACAGAGGTGTCGTTGGCACAGGGGTATCTGGGAGGTTTACAGGGCGATATCGCACAGCTTTCCTCATCGGACAGATCCTCACAGTCATAGTCCCCGTCACACACCCAGCTCTTACTGATACACTTGCCTGTGAGGGGAGAAATGGAGAGAGATGAGGTGATGAAAATTGCAAAAATCGAAATAATTTTGTCCTTATAAGAGATATTGTGAATGATAACAAACCCACATTTCAACTCTAAGTACAAAAATAAGAATTGATTGTCCATTTTCTTGGAGAGAACAGAAACTATCAGAGAATAAACTGGTGAGAAAATGGTCATAGTGATACCTAAGCCTAAATTGTCAATACCATCGAATGAAGCAATTCTGCTGATTCTAGGTAGTTGGTCAAATGCTTCAAAAGTGACTGGAAATAGAAGCTTTTAGAAACAATTGCAGGAAATAGGAAGCAATTATTGGAAGCAGCGAGGTAAAAAGCACAGTCTCAGAGGAATCCTGAAAAGCTGAGGAATAAAAGTGCTTTAGGCATCAGAAGAAAGTAAAGTGGATGGTGCTAGCAGAGAGGCAGCCCACCTCAGCTTTAATCTGTGGTATTGATGAGGAAACCCTGGAATAAATCCTGTTTACGTGGCTTGCAACAAGGCCTAATGAAAGGCTATGTCTTTGTCCCAAATGGCACCCTATTCCCTGTATTGTGCACTAGTTTTGACCAGGGCCCATATGGCTCTGGTTAAAAGTAGTGCACTGTATAGGGAATAGGGTGCCATTTGGGATGCCACCAATATATTAAGGCTATATATATAATATAAGGCTATACTTTGTCAGCCTCAGCGTAAGGCAGTCAGCTTAGTCTGGACAGACACAGTGAATACAGATCAGAGCTGAGTCTGCCAATTATTTCAATTCAAACAACAGTGTGTTGATCTATCGTCGGAGGTATGTTCTTTCTGTTCGCTTTAATTTGGGAGTGTTTTACAAAATACTGCGATTCCAATCGGGCATCCTAATGAAGCTGTTTCAGAATCCACGCTGAGGGATCTTTTTTTAACAAGCCTAACGCAATGGTCAATCTTAGCGCTGGCGGTAATCCGTTATAGCCTAGTTCGTTAAATAGCCTGCTCTTGAACATTTTTGCATTTCACACTGTACTATTTGAGTTGCTTCAATATGAAAATACATTGTTAAACATTTTCTATAGAATTCACACAGATATAGGGGCTAGCCCTACTGTAAATTGTAGTCTGGACATGGACATGCCAAACGTAGTCAATAAACTAGATAAAATTAACTAGGCTATTAATAAGCCCTGAAAAGACAGTGCATAATCAAATTTGAATGAAAACAAAACAACCTGTTTTAAATAGGCTATGTCTAAATACAGTCATACAGTTACAGGTACCATAATTGCTCCCCGTGGGCGTATAATACAGACAAGGTAACTTAGACGGTTTTGCGCATATCTAAACTTTTCACAGGAGCTGGATAAAGATCCAATATAAAGAGAAAGGGGGAATATTTGGCTCCTGTCAATTGTATCGTGGCTCATGTGCGAAGAAGATTCTCCCCAAAAATTGCAGTTGATATGGCATTATTGAATAGTTTGGAGGAGCGCGCCTCTTCGGTAATCGGACGAGAGGCGCTCTTTGAAAATGGTGATGGAAAGCCAACTGAAAAAGCGAAATGAAGTATGCAGGTATGTGAATTGTGAATGATGAAAAAGCATGAGGGCAAAAACCTCCAAAATACTTTTAAGCACTCTCAGTAGACCATTTTATTTATTTATTGAATTTTTTACCCCCACTTTTCTCCCCAATTTCGTGGTATCCAATTGTTAGTAGTTACTATCTTGTCTCATCGCTACAACTCCCGTACGGGCTCGGGAGAGACGAAGGTCGAAAGCCCTGCGTCCTCCGAAACACAACCCAACCAAGCCGCACTGCTTCTTAACACAGCGCGCATCCAACCCTCATCGCGCACCAACGTGTCGGAGGAAACACCGTGCACCTGGCGACCTTGGTTAGCGTGCACTGCGCCCAGCCCGCCACAGGAGTCGCTGGTGCGCGATGAGACAAGGATATCCCTACCGGCCAAACCCTCCCTAACCCCGACGACGCTAGGCCAATTGTGCGTCGCCCCACGGACCTCCCAGCCGCGGCCGGCTGCGACAGAGACTGGGCGCGAACCCAGAGTCTCTGGTGGCACAGCTAGCGCTGCGATGCAGTGCCCTAGACCACTGCTCAGTAGACCATTTAAACCCCTTTATTCATAGGCTAGTTAGATAATGGCTGGGATAAAAATATGCACCTATGCGACGCTGTTAAACCAGCCTAGATTAAGGGGAGGGTAGGCTATGCTTGGTTTTTAATCAAATTAAACGTAATAGGGGGGAACCAATTGCTTTTTACGTTTCTAAATACGAGATTCACCGGCCAAAAAGGCATGTCTCTTCCATTGGCACTGGGCTTCATGGCTGGATAGGCTGTGCTTCCTCTCTCCAAAGCCTTGCCATTATCAACTGTGTTACCGTTAAGACCTGCTTTTTGTGCATCTTAAAACTCCTCGTGACATTTCATTGAATTTTGCATGGTAAGTGAATGATGTGTATTAAGCCTTTTAACAGCATGAGATCAGTGAACTAAGCTGGAGGCTTTTCTCATGTGAATTCTCCACTTTAAGACCAGTGATATATAATGCAGTGCACCGTACAGGTGATTCATATCAACTCCACTGAACTATTGGCCCAATAATATGAGCAACTTACATTGGGAGATCTGCAACTCCGAGGCCGATTTGATTTACCACAACCATGTGGAACTGTTTAAGGAGTCACATAAAGTATCCCAAATATTCCTATCCTACTGGCATGGCTACACGATAAAGCATCTATAAGATGCCCTGCAGGTAGCATAAAAGCCATGAAAGGCTCTCTGGCTTTTTCCTCGCCATTGTGTGTGAATTCTAACCCTGTAGGCTTATATCAGCTTACCCAATGTGTGCCTGTACACCAAGGACACAAATTAAGACCATTTTAAGGGTAATAACCAGAGAAACATTCATTTGATTTATGTCTAACGGTAATAACTGAGAGGTTGACGTTAAAAACATGGCCGCCCCGGGTTCATTTTGGGGGCAGAGTGTACAGTCCTGTATGCAGAGTACACACGGTACACAAAACATCTGGAGAGGTAGCTGCAGTACCTGAGCTTTTACAGGTGAGCTTTTTGTGTAGGTCACAGTAGCTACAGTCCAGATGACACCTTGATGAAAGCCGTGTAGCTTTCTACAGTTAAACGTGGGTATTTAATGATACAGTACGCACTGCATCAGAGCCACAGAGTACGCAGCGTTTCTTTTCTAAAGTGTTTTCACAGTAGCTTGAGTACTGTACCTGACGTTTGACAGGTGAACTTTGCGTGCGGGTCACACATTCTGCTGGTGCCTTCACAGTCTGCCTCGTCACTCCCGTCCTCGCAGTCCTTGTCCCCGTCACACCTCCAGCGCTCGGGGATACAGGTGCCACCGTCGTCCCGGCAATGGAACTCATCTCCGCTGCAGTCATCAGCTAATACCGAGGCTATAAGAGACAGAGGTTCAGAGAGATAAACAGACATTTACAAATACAGAGTTCAGGTAGGGCTACGCACTTCAGCAAATAAAGACCTTCTTTCTTGGGTAAGGGCTATTTTTACAAGGACGGATATTGTACATCTCAAACCCATATTCCTAACCGCATCCCCTGAAGTGTGATGAATAGCATCCCCATTTCAAAGACTATATTGAGCATATTCTCTGACTACATTACACTTTCACAGATCTAAGACTTGAATCCGAAGGGTGTGATTCCCGTAAGGCAGATAGAAGAATGAGAAGTTAGTGTGTTTTTCCTCTCACCTGTCCCAGTGCAGGTGGTGTTCTCGTCACTGTTGTCCCCACAGTCATCGTCCCCGTCACAGGCCCAGTGGTCAGGGATACACTTCCCACTGGCACACTGGAATTGGGCACTGGAACAGGCATGGACACAACCCACCTCGTCACTACCATCCCCACAGTCATCATCTGGGTGAGGTGGAAAGGGAGAGGGGGAAGGATGGGGAGATGGGGAAAGGATGGAGACAGGGGGAAAGGATGGGGAGAGGGGGAAAGGAGGGGGACAAGGGAAAACGAGGGGGAGAAGGAGAAAGATATGGAGGGAAGGGAAAAGATGGGGAAAGGATGGAAGGAGCAGGGACGGACGTAAGAGAGGGGGAACGGACAAAAGAGAGGGGGAACGGACAGAAAGAGAGGGGGAACGGACGGAAGAGAGGGGGAACGGACAGAAGACAGGGGGAACGGACGGAAGAGAGGGGGAACGGGTAAGAGCGGGGGAACGGACGGAAGAGGGGGGGCCGGACGGAAGAGAGGGGAACGGAATGAAGAGAGGGGGAACAGACGGAAGAGAGGGGGAATAGACGGAAGAGAGGGGGAACGGATGGAAGAGAGGGAGAACGGACGTAGAGAGGGGGAACGGACGGAAGGAGGGGGATAGACGAAGAGAGGGGGAACGGATGGAAGAGGGAGAACGGACGAAGAGAGAGGGAATGGACGGAAGAGAGGGGGAACGGACAGAAGAGAGGGGGAACGGAAGGAGAGAGGGGGAACAGACGGAAGAGAGGGGGAACGGATGGAAGAGAGGGGGAACGGACGGAAGAGAGGGGGAATAGACGGAAGAGAGGGGAACGGACGGAAGAGAGGGGAATAGCCGGAGAGAGGGGAACGGATGGAAGAGAGGGAGAACGTACAGAAAAGAGGGGGAACGGACAGAAGAGAGGGGAAACGGACGGAGAGAGGGGGAATAGATGGAAGAGAGGGTAACGGATGGAAGAGAGGGAGAACGGATGGAGAGAGAGGGAATGGACGGAAGAAAGGGGGAACAGACGGAAGAGAGGGGAACGGACGGAGAGGGGGGACGGAAGGAGAGGGGGAATAGACGGAAGAGAGGGGGAACGGACAGAAGAGAGGGAAACAGACGGAAGAGGAGGGGGAATAGACGGAAGAGAGGGGGAACGGACGGAGAGAGGGGGAATGGACGGACGAGAGGGGGAAAGGACAGAAGGGAGATTAAGAAACAGTGTGAGTGTCACAGCGTGGTTCAGAGAAGGTGAAATGTGTTCATCCAGCAAGCTGCTTCTTGAGAGTGCAGTTCCATCCCATGGCATTTTCCCAGTAAGGAAAACTGGTTGAAATGATGTTGTTACAACCAGATTACAACCAATTCTGGTTGTACACTGGTTGTTGTAATGACGCCATTTCAAATCAGGCAGTTTTTCCCACTGAGGTAGAAAATTGAACTGTAAAAAGAGAGTGTTCACKGAAAAATGCCACTCACCTGAGTCACAGTGCCATTTCACACTGACACACCTTCCATTGGAACAGCTGAACTGTGTGAGGGGCTCACATGTGGCGAAATCTGTTAAGAAAGAAAGAAGAAAGAATTGTGTTATTGCTGTAATTTTTTCTAACAAAGCACTTTTGATGACAGGAATTGATCAATTACGACTGTCCAGAATCACATAGGCCAGTAACTTACACACCGCGTGCACTGAAAACCTCTGAAACAGTGTGGGTGAACATCTATTATTATTACACATTAGATACAGGAGACATTGGCACAGTTATGTGAGTTGGCATCGCCTTTGAATTCTGAAGTTACAAACATTGGAGTGCGCATTTACGGAAGATTTAAGGAAGCCAAGCAGAAACTGTAATTACTGTGAACACTGTCTGTCTCTGTTTGTACTTGTGAAGCGGTTTCTGAGTAGCGCCAGAGGTAACAGAAAAGTAGAATTCACAGCTATGTTTTCTAACAGAAGGTTCAAATTGTTCTCGCTGATTGTTTTGCAGACTGTGTCCTACTGCCTGTTACTTTTCCCTCTTATCTAAAGCTAGCGTAGAAGGTGATATCAGATCACATTACTTTGGTTTGACAACTCTGTGGTGATTGTGATACACAGTAATTGTAGGTGTATCCTCGCCAGAAGAGGGTGTATTTACATTGTGGGATACCTGACCTGGGAAAGGGTCGTTTGGGGTTCATGGGCTGTCTTTGAACCTGTTTGAACTTGCATTTGTGTCTTCGGCTGACATGTTCAACCTCTCCCTGACCCAGTCTGTAATACCTACATGTTTCAAGCAGATCACCATAGCCCCTGTGCCGAAAGAACGCCAAGGTAACACGCCAAAATGACTACGACCCCGTAGCACTCACATCTGTAGCCATGAAATGCTTTGAAAGGGGCTGGTCCTGGCCTACTTCAACACCGTCAGCAGTTTCACAGCTCATTTCCTCCACATCAATACATTTCGCCATACGATGGCGAGAAAGGTTTCCCGTTTTGAATATGATATCTGAGTGAGAGTGACTAACTAAATCCATGGGGGTCCTCCGGTCTGTAATTTGACCATGATCACTACAAGTTTAGATAGCTGATCCCTAGACTAACTTACCAATATAAAAATATTAGCCCGACATGGCTAACTGTGTGACTGTCAGTGACTGACATAACAAGAGAAACACTGCTGATGCATACAAACAAATTTCAAAATGGCGTCTTGTGTACTAACTCTCAACAGTAAGGAGGGCGGGGGAGGGGGGGGGGGTTGCCAATCCCTGATCTACATCTTTGAAAGCCCATGCATGCTATTGTTTCAGAGAAGGAAGACATAATTATCCCTCTCATGACAGGGAGAGTCCCAGCTATTTCATATTTTCAATATTAAAAGCCTTTCTCTCCATCTCCATGTCGAGTTGTCTGCTCCAGAGGTTGTCAGAGCACGCTCAGAGGGTAGCCTACATGCTACATTGAATTAACATGATGGGTAGGTCAAATACAAGGCGTACAATGGAACGATATAATGCAAAGATAGAAAAAGTCTCAAAAACATTGCGAAGGATTTCTGAAATGTTAGGCTAAATGTCGATATCATTTCGATTTAAGTCAACCTATCCAAGTGGAAGGAACCAAAGGAGGGAAACCCATTGATTTGTCATGGCTGGAGTGTTAAGAAAATGCCCAGGCAAACATATCACGAAGAATGTCTTGTCCAATGGACTGCTTCATTCTAAGTAGTACGCCAGTATGAATATCTCAACACAGCTGTGACTTCATTTAATTTGATTGAACCTTTTAATGGAAACTTGTCCAGAAGCTCACCACATGAGGCGATCTCATCAGAGTGGTCCCCACAGTCGTCATCCCTGTCACAGCGCCAGGACTCTGGGATACATCTCCCGTTCTCACAGGAGAACTGGTCCGCTCGGCATGATCCCGCTGAAAACATTAATAGCAATAATAAAATAGCATTTTATAACATTATTTTACCACACCGAAGTTCCCATTAGAAAAGCTACGTTTTTCTATTCTATTATGCAACAGTTCTATGGTGCTTTTCATTACCAGTATGGTTTTAATAAGTACTTAAATAAAGTGCATTGACTAGGCCTAGCCTATTTCAGTGAGTGAATCCACACCATTATAGTACGGGACGTTTTTAAGTAATGTCTGATCTTTTACATTTACTGTTCATGTCCTGTAACATTTGATTCCACATAGAGAGCCAGCAGGCCATGTGTTTTGCATATATTTTTATTTATTTAACTTTTTATTTTATTTTAACTAGGCAAGTCCGTCAAGAACAAATCCTTATTTACAATGACGGCCTACTCAGGCTAAACTCTAACTCGGACGACGTTGGGCCAATCACGGCAAGTTGTGATACAGCCTGGAATTGAACCAGGGTCTGTAGTGACGCCTCTTGCACTGAGATGCAGTGCCTTAGACTGCTGCGCCACTCGGGAGCCCTTTAGTGCTAAAACATCTGGATTTGGTTTCTCCGTGACTGGTCGTCCTAGAGAATTGGCTCGCAGTAATCTACTCACAGTAATCTATTTATTCACAGAGATCAAAAAGTGAACGTAAAAAAAACGTGAAACCAGGATATCACTCATATAAATCGCCATTTTCTTTCTTATGGAATCATCCTATCCGTGTTCAGGATCGGCATTGTGTCAACATCTGGCAACTGAAACAACTTGATAAGGATAAAGTGAAACAAAAACATTTCTCATCTACATCCCCTAACAAAACCCCCAGGTCCCCCAGAGGAGGTGTGCATATCCTGGTCAAGTCTTCTGGATGGAGAAGATGATGAATTATCCCAGTATATAGATACATTCATGATGTGCAGTAGCACAGAGGCCATTGGGGATCTTTGACATTCGCGTCCCTCACCAACACGGGAAATCACGCAGTAGTGCATGTTTAAGTCTGGTAAGGGTTGTCTTCTCTCTGAGTATTCTCCAATGGCCTCTGGTCTGACAGAACCTCTCCCAAATGACTATCTTGTTGGAGAAACTTGGAGATCACTTAAGTTTGTTCTACAACATGGAATCTGGCGGCCGCATCCTGGTCCATATGAGCTAGATGGGCCTCTAAGTAGAGCAGACAGCGGCATACCAGAGCAGGTGAAGTTGGACTCGTCCTCGTTGTTCCCACAGTCGTTGGTCCCGTCACAGAGCCACCTCTTGGGGATGCAGCGGTTGTTCAGACACTTGAACTGATCCGCAGGGCAACTACGATTATCTGTAATGACGGGCAAAATTGCATTGATATTTAGTCTTTGACGTAAACTGTCACGTAATCATATTAATGTGTTCATTATTTGTTACTTTTATTTCTTATTTTTCTTTAGGTATTTTTCTTAAAACGGCATTGTTGTTTAAGGGCTTGTAAGTAAGCATTTCACTGTAAGGTCTACACCTGTTGTAGCTAGAAAGCATGACAGAAAAAGTCAGCCTAGCAATTTCAGTCTTGCATAGCTGATGTATGTTGTTAATTTCAACTTAATACATATTTTTGGGGAATCAGCCTCTGAGGACATGTCCTATTCTCCATAAATGCAAAATGATATGTTTTCTAACACGCAGAATAAGACCTACAGCAGATGTGCGGTTCCTCATCACTTCCGTCCAAACAGTCATCGTCCCCATCACATTTCCAGGAGGCCTGGACACAACGCTGGTTCCTACACTGGAACTCTTCAATCCCACATCTCTGTGGCTCCCCATGGTCCCCTGAATCTCCCAATGTGGCTGCAAGCACACACACACACACACACATCCACTTGCTGGCTCACCTTCACACTCCACAGAACATATTTCTCAAAAGAGCCACAACTGATGAAACATTTATTTGATGTTATATGCTGGCATTGAAAATCAGTACTGGCATATTGAGTTCTACATGGCCATATCTTAACTGCTGTCATTATTCCTATTGATTGCCTTGGTCATAGATGTGGAGCGTCAGGCTGAACGGGCCTTGTATGTTTGAGATAAGAGTGTATTTGACAGGGCTTACAGGAGCAGGTGAGGTTATTGGTGTCCAGGTACTGGTTGTCAGCGCAGGCACACACTCTGCTACCGGGAATGGCCAGACACAGGCTACCGCAGCCACCATTATTAACCCCACACGCATTGTCACCTAAAGATCAATTAGATAAACCAAAGTAGGCTAAATCCGATCTTTTTTTTTTTGCAGCTGCAGCCTTTATAATGGAACATATTAGGAAGACAATAACATAACTCAAAACTGTAACACTAACATATATATTTAATCCTAGTTACAATGATGCTATTATACCAAATACTATATTCAAAACGTTCATAGATTAAAGCGGCTTAATGTCTGTATTCCTATCCGCATGCCAGTCAGGAGCGACTGTTTACATGACTCGGCCAAAGGCAGAATCATCCAGACACCGCTGCTATAAAAATACGAGAGCGACAACATCAGATGAAAACGGAACACTGTGTCTGACGGATCATTTGACATCCTCCCTTGATGTCGATGAAACTGTATTTGGAGAGGTAGGGATATGAAGAGTGGTAAAAAAGGCTGAGGTAAAAGAAGGCATATGAACACGTTGCAAAGGCTGAGATGGGTGGTACCCAGCTGAGTTCAGCGTTTCTTTCGAGGTAGTGAGAGACAGTACAGGCAGGTGCATCAATGTGCCAACCAATGACTGTTATCATGACAACCCCCGTGCAGCTGAGTCTGAAAACATGGCCTGGGGCTACTATAAGTAGCTGTTAAAGGATTATAGTCGGTGTCCATTTGAGGACAGTCTCAGCTTCAATTCTCATTGAATCAATCATTGGTCTCTCTCTTTGTTCATGACTCGTCCTCAGTGGCTATGAGAGGTTTGGTTGTAAGAGAGGGGTCGCACCAGACATACTAAAATATGCCTGACCCCCTACTGTTAGGAGCCTGAGTGGCGGAGTTGAGGCATATAAAATATGCTAAGGCCAGACAAAATTGATTCACTGTTGAACGGATTTTCTCCCAAGAAAAGTGAGGCGAGCGAGCGAAAACATGCACAATTAGAAGCATCAATCTACATAGAGCAAGCGTGACTAAATTCAAGTCCAGTAACTTTGTTCACCTCATCCTCCTTCGATTGTCTCGTCTGGCTGCCACGAAAAGCCCACACCTGCGGATCTGCGCAAAGCGTGTGCGTGCCACTGGCGATGCACTTTGCTGGACACGCTAGCTGTTCTCCGCGGCGCGTCATCACTACAAACGCATTCCGTCGTGGTGTTATCGGTTGGCCTACTACTACTGGTAGTACCGGTAAAATGTAAGTTATGAATCGCAAATACAGCTGACACACTTCGATTTCCTCAATCGTTTTGACTTCAATTTGGTTGTCCAAAATACTATCAGCTTGCACTGCGTCTTTGCTGATGAATGCCCTGATCTCTGGCCAGTCAATTGGTAAAATTACATTGTTTCGTCTATTACTCGCTTCTAATAGATCTGAAAACGATGCAATAACCATGAATTTAACCGACTGTTTGTTTATAATGAGGGACGTCCCACGTTTAACCTGGACACATAAATAGTAGGAATTTGTGCCGGCTTCAGCCATGACTGTATGAGAGAGAAATGAAACATCTGCACGTCGCCTGCAGGCTTGAGCGTGTGTGTTTCACTGTCCAATCCGAGGCTTGAACATGATCTGAGCGTGTGATCTGAGGCTGTTCGGTCTCTTGGGCATCAACTTGGGAAAGACACGAGGGAGAGCGGTAGTGATGGTCATTCCGGCTCTTTTCAGTGAGCCGGCTAGTTCGGCTCAGCACACCAAAAAGAGCCGGCTCTTTTGGCTCCTAAACGGATCTTGAAAAAAAAAGATGTTTTGTATTTTTTCAAGTCAAACAGTTTGCGATAGTTTGACTATGATTGGTGTTAAAATAGTTCTAATTAAATCATTAAATGAAATCATACTCTACCTCAACCACAATGTATTTAAAAATGCATTAGTTTGTTATGAAAAAGAAGGCTATTACACATGTGCATTTAAAGTATAGATTTTTAATGTATTTAAACAAAGTGCATATAAATGTACCAATTCAAAACGAATACAATCTGAACAACATAATAATAGAATATTGCACCATATCAAAGGAAAATAAATAACAATGTGCAAAACTGCAGAATCCCACTTAAAACATTAAACTGGTCCCTCTTTTCTCTCTCTTCTTTATTGCCATGTTATAACCAGCAGCACACAGCAATGCGGACCATATTTTGCTTTTATGAGAGATTTGCATTCAGAAATGCAAGCTGCCTCACTTTCGAGGGGCTGATGCGGTTTCTTCTCTCAGAAATTATTTGTCCCGTTTTCGAGAAGACCCTCTCAGAGGGAACGGATGTGGCCCCTATGCAGATCTTTGGAGAAGGGGCTCCTCCAAATAGGATTTGACCTCCATTATGGCATCTGCTGAGGGATTCCTTCGTGCTGCATCCCCAGTTGCTCTCTCGTCAAAAAGCATCCAAACAGCAGACGTTTGTGGCACTACTGCTGGTGCTTCTGCTCCATCTGACCCCTCTTCTTCCTGTTGCCCTGGTGCCTGAGCCAGCTGACTGCTGGGGCTGTCCCTCCCTGCTGCTGAGGCTAACTTCTTAAACCTGGGGTCAAGTGCAGCGGTTTCTGATAGCACGTGATTATATTCCATTTCTGTCCTTTTATGAACATAGGGTGTCCATCAACTCTGTCACATGTCCTGTGGTTACATTTGCTTCTCTCTGGCGGCTGGCTGTGATTCACTGCAGACCCTTACACAGGAGTATCATTTTTGAGGCTGTCACATAGCTGAAAAGAGAGAACAGCACCCTTTTTCAGCACCTACTGTGCTCCTGTGGAAGTATTCCACAGCTGCTTTCACTTTGTCCACAGTGGGCTTCATCACCTTCAGAGCATCTCTTACAATCAATGGATGATGGGTCCATTTGAACATTTTCATGGCTTTGGTTATGTTAGCTTTATTGTCGCTAACACAACAGACCACTTTTCCATCTACTTGCCATTCTCTGGCCACTCTCAACAGTTCCTCTGCCAAGTTCTCCGAGGTGTGTCTGTCGCTGAACTCAAAGCAGTCCAGAAGACAGCTAGACATCGAAAAATCTTCAATGAATTGACATGTAACCGACATGTAAGAAGTGGTTACCCTTGATGTCCAGCAGTCAGTGGTAAGGCAAACTGCAGTAGCTTTCTGGACTCTTTCCCGCAGTGAAGCCTTTGTGCTCTCATGCAGTTGTGGAATAAGTGATTTTGAAAGGGTTTTCCTGCTTGGAATTGTGTACGTTGGATTTAGACTATTGCTATAATTTCTAAAACCTCTGTCCTCCACGATCGAAAATGTCTGGAAATCGGTGGCAATCATTTTAGCCAATGCAATATCAATTTGGCCTTGTTTTGCTACTTTCTCCAAGCTCCACTACAGCTAGCTTCACAGTTGGGTTCACAGTTTGCATATGCCGGTGTAGGTTGTGTGTAGAACCGTCTTTATATGAGATTTTGTTTTGGCAAATTCCACACTGTGCTCTAACATTGTCTACATTATTAAAATGCATCCAAATGCTACTGTGCTTCCGACTCATTTTCCAGCTGTTGTTTTCACAGCTGTCCTTCCTCTCTCTCCTCGGCTGCTAAGTGTGTGACTGTGAGTGAGTTGGCTCGGCCCTCCCTCACGCATCTTTGGTTCATTGGTTGACACTGCGTGTCTGATTGACAGGAACATTTAGGTCTATATTATTTTATTTATTTTTTCATTCTTTGAATTAGTTAATTCTATTCATTTAAATATTTTGATTATTCATATAGTATTTTTTTAAATATTTTTATAAATAGATTCGGCTCTTCTGATATGCGAGCCGACTCCCAATGTTCACCTACAAGAGCCGGCTCTTAGAGCCGACCCGTTCGCGAACGACCCATCACTAGAGAGCGGACAGTGCATTATAAGCAAAGAGACGCATATATTGGCCAAAAAAATAACACCAGATATTTTTTTTACGGTGTGTGGAGAAAAGTGAGGCGGTGCATCCGTTAAACAGTCATTCAACTTTGTCCGGCCTAAAAGGGAAAAATCAAAAGAGAATCTTCTGATGTATTAACTGTCATGCATTTCAACCCCCCTGGCTGGAGCAAAGTCCAAGTTTAGTACTTCTGCCAGTGTTGTAATTTCATCAAAGGTCCTCTCAGTTCACCATCTCATCAGGTTTGATATACTGAAAAAACTGGTTTCACAGGGTTGAAAGTCACAGGGATCCTGTACATAATGATTATATCCCCTAGTCTCTGATATATTTATATTACAAAAAGTGAGCCAGTCTTGTATTTAAATAGTTTTAGTGCATGACAATGATAGTGTGATCGTGTATTTACCTTGCTGCCTTTGAGCATCGTACACAGACAGCCCAAAAAGAGGGGCTTTCTCGCTTCTCATCAGAGCAACCTGCCCTGACTGCAAGTCCAGTTGGAAAATAGAGGCGTTCATGTAATCTGTCCAGAAAACAGAATTCTGGTGCAGGGAAATTCCAAAGGGATGGTTTAATTCTTTGCCGTTATACACCACCTTTGGATAGAAGAAACAAAAAACATGTTAGACAATAATTCACAGTTAAAAGTGACTTTTTTGATGGAGTCATGTATTTGCAACCATACAAATGTTGAAAATAAATGTACATATTCAATTGTTACTATGCATATTTGTTGATTGTATCGTCTTAATCAGTAGAAAAGAACACTCACTCATTTACTAACCGTTCTGTGGGTACCATCGAGGGAGATTTTCTCTATGTGGTCATAATAAGCGTCGCACCAGTACATGTTACTGGAGCCATGGTCTAGAGTGAGTCCGTTAGGCCACAGGATGCCTGAAGTGACAAAGTCCTGCCGGTGGGATCCATCCATCCAGGCTTTCTCTATCTTGCCAACACTATCGTTCACCTCATCCTCCTCCCAGTCTGTCCAGTACATCCAGCTGAAAAGCAGAAAAAAATTCATTATCAATATGATGGTTTAGCATAGAGAGGTAGATCATTTAGCCCAAATAATACTTAGTATACAAAACATTAAGAACACCTGCTATTTCCATGACAGAGACTGACCAGATGAATCCAGGAGAAAGCTATGATCTCTTATTGATGCCACTTGTTAAATCCACTTCAATCAGTGTAGATGAAGGGGAGGAGACAGGCTAAAGAAGGATTTTAAAGCCTTGAGACAATTGAGACACGGATTGTGTATTTCTACCATTCAGAGGGTGAATGGGCAAGACAAAAGATTTGAGTGACTTTGAACGGGGTATGGTAGTAGGTGTCAGGCGCACCGGTTTGTGTCAAGAACTACAATGCTGCTGGGTTTTTCACGCTCAACAGTTTCCCGTGTGTATCAAGAATTGTCAACCAACCAAAGGACATCCAGCTCACTTGACACGACTGTGGGAAGCATTCGAGTCAACATGGGCCAGCATCCCTGTGGAACACTTTCAACACCTTGTAGAGTCCATGCCCTGACGAATTGAGGCTGTTCTGAGGGCAAAAGGTGTTCCTAATGTTTGGTATACCCACTGTATATATATTTTTGTAAGACACGACACCAAATGTGTCAATATCAAATCACTCTTAAGTTCCCGAAAAGCAGCAGACACTCTAGTCTGCTCTGAAACTGTTAAGCCTCTCATACCAGAGAGCAACACACTACTTACATGTTTGCCAGAGAAGCAATTCACAGCATTTCAGTCCCCATCTCACCTTGAAGCTAGTTCTTATAATTAACTGACCGAAAAATGTGTCCAAACTCAGCTCCTTTCCTCAGATGGAGATTTAGGTCGCGATTCAAATCCAATCGCACTTTGTCCCGCTATGCACATTTTAAAGGCAATGTTTCAGCATTTGCGGAGACCGCATTCAGGTAAACGCTGCATATGTCGTCTCAAGTGAAAATGACCTTTAAACGTCAAGCGCGCTTTAACGCGGATCTACCACTGATCGGATTGAATCCCGGCCAGAGTCGATTTACTCAAAACAGCACCAAAATTGGGTGCTGGCATCTTACGTACAAACCGATATCTATTGAAACGTCACTACATAAGGTGACCTTATCAGGGTGTCAACTGCAAAAAGACACACTCACCTGTGCAGAGGGTCCACCACGATCGTTCTGGGGTGAGACAGATCTCCTTCTAACAGAGTTCTCCTTGTCTGTGCAGCTTTCTCCAATCTGGCAACGTTGATTGTTTTCCTGTAGCCGTCATTTGTCCAGTACAAGTTGTTCCCTATCCAGTCCACTGAGATCCCCTCCACGTTATCAAGGTCTAGGACAGGATGTGAGGGGGGAAAAAGTAATGCATAGAATATGCTGTTGTTTTCCTCTACTTGATCATCCTGGCAGGAGCGTAATCTATCACTGTCTCCAGATCCTCGTTAATGGAATCAAAACCCCAAAGCATTGTTCTCGAATCTACTGTAGCAGATATATTAATCACACACAACACAAAAGCCATGCAAAATAGTGCTGCTTACACAGAAAGCTTTTGGGTATTAGAGATTGACCTAATTCGGGGACACAACTTTAAGACCTTTCAAAGTATGAATAACCTATGATTCATTTGTGTACAGAGGTGTACAGGTACATGCCAGGGATGTAAAGAAGACAAAGGACTTCTATACTCACATAATCCCAGAACTAAAATCGTGCGTAATTTCGTCAGATGCTCGATAATGTTCTGGGGGAGTTGTATGAGAAAATATACTAACGAGACTAGAGAAGTTTCCATCCCCTCTAAATGGAAACTCAACCAAAGCATGGGCCAAATTATATATACATATTTAACTAGGCAAGTCAGTTAACACATTCTTATTTACAATGACGGCCTACCCGGGCCAAACACGGACAACGCTGGGCCAATTGTGCACCGCCCTATGGGACTCCCAATCACGGCCGGATACAGCCTGGATTCGAACCAGGGACTGTAGTGACGCCTCTTGCACTGAGATACAGTGCCTTAGACTGCTGCGCCACTCGGGAGCCCATTCCAAAATTTGAAAGATGCGAACACCTGTGAAATTGTGATTTGTCCAAAATATCTGCGCACCAGAAGAGAGTTCCTCGTTAGTTGTCGCATCTCACAGTCTGTTGACGGCTGCTATGATACAATCTTATGTTACCTGCGTCTGTCCACATGTGTTTAACCCTCACATAACGTGATTGGCATGACTCTCAATACATTAACTTAAAAGGTGCTATTTTTGGTCAACATCTGGAATATCTCATCTCAAGGTTACTTGAAGTTGTTACCTAACAAACAGAACCATCTGAATGCACTGACCATCTTTAAGGATCGTTTTTCGATTGGTCCCATCCAGTCTTTGTCGGCCAATCAGAAAGCTGGTCGTGTCGGCAAAGTATATGTGGCTGGTCTCTGCATGGAAGCCGATCGCCCGAGGGTTTACAAGATTGTCAATCTGTACCATGTGCTCAGCCTCCGACTTGCTATTCAGGTCCAGGCCTCGGATGACACCGGGTCTCCCTCGTCCGTAGAACAGGAATACCTCATTCATAGGCTCTGCAGAGAGAGGTTATAATGCATTATGAAGAGGGTGCTTATAGGAAGCGTGATGGATATTACATAAACAAACCACCAGCTACTAATCTTCTTTACCCTGAACACTGCCAGTGTGTAATTAATTTGCATGATTATCTTTTCTTCCAACCAACACAGGAAATTAAAAATGGTATCCTAAGACAAGAATAATAAGCGAATTACAATGACCTAAATTAAAGCTAGAATTCGTTCTGCCGATTAGACCTTATCAAATCAATCAATCCCTAACTCCAAAACGAGTCTGTGCCAAAGCAACGCTTGAGACAAAGTTAACGGGGAGCATTGAAGCCGACCAAAACAAAGATGAATTTAGTTTTTTACCAGTCATCAGTAACAGGCAGAGAATGAGATGTTGTTAAGGGTTGACTAGATGTGATGTTCAGTAGACCTGACAGAGGAGCGCACTGGAGCAAAGTTGCAGACATTTGGTTCGCGTGGGCGCTGTCACTAATTATAGAAGCTACTTTGCCCCCTGACTGACACTATGACCGTCAACACATTACATAATATGCCCTAATACGAACTTACTCTTGCAGGATTTTCTGTCACTTCCAAGTACAAAGCCTGTTCGACAGCGACAGGATCGGGATTTGTAACTTCCACTGAGCAGACACATGTGAGAGCATCCTCCTTTTCTTCCAGACGGATCGGGATCGCACGCATGAGTCCTGACTGCAGAGAGAGATAGGAGACGAGGGTAGATACCAGACACACGACACGCACGCACGCACGCACGCACGCACGCACGCACGCACGCACGCACGCACGCACGCACGCACGCACGCACACACACACACACACACACACACACACACACACACACACACACACACACACACACACACACACACACACAGCTATCTTCTAAACTTGCAAGAAACACTATATTTTCTTTTTACCTGTTGGTTGGGTGAGTTTTTGGTAAACACGTATTCCCACGGAATTCTCCACGGTGGTTACAGTTTGAACGTCTGCTACGTTAAACCGATTTATCTGTAAAATGTCCGCTTTTGTTCCTTTCGAGGGATCGGTGCGAGCTGCAAACAAATAATCTTCAAAGAGTGATAATCCGTGGAGGTGCAGCAACTGGAAGACAAAGAGAGCAGTAGTGACATGAGGAAGGAGGAGCACAGTGCTATAGAGCAACGCTAGGCTGCATTTATATGTTGCATTCATCTCAACTTAATCCCCAGGTAAACACCTTTGCCCCCAGCTAGCACATAACGTTCTGAGAATCCTATGTTTCTTAGAGCTTGGTGAGAAAGTGGTTGTCCTATGGTTGATTTACATACAATATTCCAACCACAGGAGGTTGGTGGCACCGTAATTGGGGAGGACGGCTTGTGGTAATGGCTGGAGTGGAATAGGTGGAATTCGATTCACTCCGTTCCTGACATTATTATGAGCTGTCCTCCTCTCAGCAGCCTCCACTGATTCCAACGATATTCTTGGAATGGTGCAGGATACCCAGCTAGCACATACATTCTGAGAACCATATGTTTCTTAGGTGGGAATTTCTGTAACAGCATAACGTTTCCTCATGGTTCTATTTATACACTGCTCAAAAAATAAAGGGAACACTTAAACAACACAATGTAACTCCAAGTCAATCACACTTCTGTGAAATCAAACTGTCCACTTAGGAAGCAACACTGATTGACAATAAATTTCACATGCTGTTGTGCAAATGGAATAGACAAAAGGTGGAAATTATGGCAATTAGCAAGACACCCCAATAAAGGAGTGATTCTGCAGGTGGTGACCACAGACCACTTCTCAGTTCCTATGCTTCCTGGCTGATGTTTTGGTCACTTTTGAATGCTGGCGGTGCTTTCACTCTAGTGGTAGCATGAGACGGAGTCTACAACCGACACAAGTGGCTCAGGTAGTGCAGCTCATCCAGGATGGCACATCAATGCGAGCTGTGGCAAGAAGGTTTGCTGTGTCTGTCAGCGTAGTGTCCAGAGCATGGAGGCGCTACCAGGAGACAGGCCAGTACATCAGGAGACGTGGAGGAGGCCGTAGGAGGGCAACAACCCAGCAGCAGGACCGCTACCTCCGCCTTTGTGCAGCACTGCCAGCACTGCCAGAGCCCTGCAAAATGACCTCCAGCAGGCCACAAATGTGCATATGAACTGAAAAGTTAGTCCTCAGGGTTTTGACTGCTATATAAGTTCTGTTATACTTACAGATATGATTCAAACAGTTTTAGAAACTTCAGAGTGTTTTCTATCCAAATCTACTAATAATATGCATATCTTATATTCTGGGGATGAGTAGCACGAAGTTGAAATTGCGCACGCTATTTTTCCCTAAGTGAAAACTCTGCACCCTATCCTCAAGAAGTTAAGTGTTCCCTTTATTTTTTTGAGCAGTGTAGTAATGTTCTCAAATTGTTCAGAGAATGTGAAGAAAATGTGAAGTTTCTCTGTGGAATTTCAGTACTTCAGCATAATGTTTTCTACAGGTTTCCTCGTGGCTCTATTTAAAGTCATGTTCTCAGAACATTAAGAAAACTTTCCATGAAAACCCCAAGAAAACATTAGTAATATTCAAAGAACGTTCTGAGTATGTTATTCAACATATACATTCGGTTCTCAGCGTCAACAAAACTCTCTGTCCTCTATCTTGTTAAGCGTGTTCAGCTGTTTTAATTGGCCACACCTGATCCTAATAAGTGATTGTTTCCTTTGAAATGGGGTCTGTTTGATTTGACTAAAATGAACAGCTTCGTATGAGTTAAATAAAACATGGCATGCTACACTAGCTCCATCCTGGTTTCACAGTGGAATAATTCCATGGATAGAAAACAGAAGGTTTGAATGTCACTGATGCCGTGCCACAATAAAAAAAGACGTGTTTGCATGTCCTATCTGTGCTTGGAGTTCAAAACAGTTAACCCAAACTAAGCTAGCAGTGTTATTAAAAGTCTTATTGAAACATGTTCTCAGAACATGATTTAATTACCTTCAAATAACCTATCATTTAGAAAACCATAATAAAACATTCTCAGAACCTTCCTGCAACCTAAAAATGTGTGTTCCCAGAAGAGGAAACATTTTCACTTATGCCTTCGTTCCCAGAACCAATTGGAAACCAAATGTGCTAGCTGGGCCTGCTCCTCCACTCCATTCTAATCCATTGGAAAAGGCTGTGGCAAGGGGATACAGCAGCAGCAGGATTGTACAGTAGCATTGGTTGCGTCTCTTTCAACCCTATTCCCTCTCTCTGTAGAGCACCACTTTTGACCAGAATAGGATGCCATTTGGGACGTAACCACTGTCTCTATGTAAAAAGGAAGGGTCAAAGAATGTCCACACTCAGCAGAGTATCTACTCCACTACTTAACAAAAGCTTATCTCATTTGGACTATCTTATTGAATCCTCACAAATGACCACTAAAGGGAGACCAACTGGCATGCCCTTTGATAAAACAGTATATGGTTTCTCTGAAACAAAGAATGATTGAACATTGGAAATGGGAAGATCATAGGATAGCAGCTGTCACACGCTGTACTTACAGAGCTTTCATGGATAACTGTGTGCCGGTTTCTCCCATTGTAATCCACCACTTCGATAGAGTCCAGGGCAGCATCTGCCCAGTAGACCAGATTTCTAACCAGGTCTAGAGTAACAGCAGTGGGCTTCTCTATTCTGTTCTCCACTATCCTGGTCCTGTTGGTTCCATCCATATTGCACTGTTCCAACTTGGCTGTACTTCCCAAATCCGTAAAGAACATTTTCCTGAAAAGCAAGAATGAATCCCAGGGTATAAAACAGTTTTTATAGAATCAAACCACAATTGAGAATCAATGTACAGTAGGCCTACAGTTTGGACTACGGATGGAAATTAGCTTTGTCGCTAACGCCGATAATTGAACATTATCATGTTGAACCTGAAACATTTGAATAATGTGCACTGTCCCATAAACAGTAGGGAAAAGGTGTTGCGGAGAAATCAATTGTGGAATCCCAATAGAAACGGTTCCTCCTTGTAATTCCTATTTCACACGCCAGTCACATACAGAATTTATCACACAGCAATGTTGTGCTGCAAATTGATGGTTTTCATTCAACCATATTTGAAAGCTCATTCGAACAGTTAAGTAGTGTTTTGTAATTAAATAAATCAATGCCACCAATCAGAAAGCTATTCTAGGTGCAGTCAACCAAATGCAACACGCCAATGACTTATTTCAGCATCAAGGCTCTTTTCAACAATGAGCCTCAGAACAGAAGTATGACTGCATGTAGAGTTCACCTTCACCCTTCACTTGTTTTTGATAAGATCAAACCTAAAATGACTCATTTGATGCAAAACAAATGTATCCGATCATATCAGACTGAGACAATATCGCTATACGCTTTCCATTCATTTCTACAATCCAACTCCATTTTAGCGGAACACCAAAACATTTTAAGTTAACTAAGTGAAATCCATTGAAAATACATGAAACTCTTAGATAGCACCCGTCTACATTCCCTTTGTCATCTGACAGATATCATAGGAGTAGAAGGGAGTCATTTTCCCCTGAAGGGAAAACTAATGTATTGCCGATGATATCGCATTAATAATTGAACACATTGGTCCTGGGATATTACCCCTCTCACTGATGTTGTCAAAGCAGCATTGTTTGCGTGTGAGTGCAATGAGTGGCACAGGAAGATAACACAATCTCCTAACAGCAACTGACTGCTAAGGTGCAGGAGCCACTTAAATCCAAGTCAGGAATACCACAGGTTTGGAAGTCTAAGCCTTAAAATAGACTCTCTCAAACAGCATCATATTCCCTATACAGTGCACATTTTTTTACTGAGGCCCATAGGGCTCTGGTCAAAAGTAGTGCACTATATAGAGAACAGAGTGCCATTTGGGACGCACTCATAGTTTCTTTATCAGCCGGAGGCGGCACTCAGTTTTGACAAGTGGTACAGCTCTGCATCACATACAAATACAGGTCTGCTCAAATTGAGTTGTCAAATGCTGTGAGCTGAGTCAGTCAGATTTCAAGTTTAAAAAAAGCTATAAAAAAATCTGTAGAATGTGAAAATGGTGTCTGTTGCTGCTTTTAGAAAATGAAAATATATCATATGGTTCCACTACAATGAACCTTAAATCAAACAGAAACATATGTGTTGGTGCCGATACAACAGCTGATGGCAAGCTGAGGCATATTTAGACAGAAAGACCTTACAATTTCTCAACTTACCCCACCAATGAGTCCAGAGCAATTCCACCAGGGTTTTGAAGATCGAGACCGACTATTGTGACACATGCGTCGTCTTGTTCATTGCAGACATATATTCTTTCACTTACTCTATCCACAAAGTAAATGTTTCTTGTGAGCCAGTCAATGGCAAAATGTTCCACATCTACAACCAAATGGAAAAAAAGTACATGGTGACTAGAGCAAACTTTTTTGTTAGAGCAGCAACATCCAAACCCTTATGATAGATATTTCTACATAAGTTGGAACGAAACTTACTCTCTAGATTCTCTCCTATCCTTACTCTTCGCATCTGTGAAAAGCCTTTTAACTTTGTCATGGTGGCACACCAAAGCTGACCGTTGGAGTTTGTAAATGAGATCCAACATAATGATTCCTCCTTGTAATAGAAATCCAACGTGTGAATCGTCTGATTAGTATCCAAGGGCTTTAGGTTGGGTATAGACGACCCATTGAGGTGTGTGACTGTGATGTGTTCTGTACTCGCAATCAGCAATACAGGTGGTCTGTCCCCAGGATCTGAGCGAGAGAGAGAGAGAGACTGAAATTAGTATCCATTCATACATTCTTAAAGGATACTTATGGCATACAATCCAACAACAGAAACTCCCAAACAGAGCATCTGAATGAGGCTATAATAAGCACTTGTTTGCTGCTAATGACCCATCAGGCAAACATTAATTTGTTTCCAAAAATCTCTGATTAATTCTCTATAACAAGTTGATATAGACAAGCTTTTACAGGTGTCTATGTAGCTTTGACCATTACAGTGCAAGTAGCATGTTAAAATGGTAGTATTCCACTATTCAACTGGTTTGGGACATTGAATTTACTGCCACTTTCACAATTACTGCTAATGTCCAGTCACTGTTTAGGTTCCATTATTTATGGACTACTTCAAAGGGGAAAGCCAACTACTGTAGATCTCTTTCTAAGGGATAGCCCACTACTGTAGATCTCTTTCTAATGGATAGCCCACTACTGTAGATCTCTTTCTAAGGGATGCCAACTACTGTAGACTCTTTCAAAGGATAGCCCACTACTGTAGATCTCTTTCTAAGGGATACCCCGCACTACTGTAGATTCTTTCTAAGGGATAGCCCACTATGTAGAGATCTTTTCTAAGGGATAGCCCACTACTGTAAGATCTCTTCTAAGGGATACCCCTACTGTAGATATCTTTCTAAGGAATGACCACTACTGTAGATCTCTTTCTAATGGATAGCCCACTACTGTAGATCTCTTTCTAAGGGATAGCCATACTGTAGATCTCTTTCTAAGGGATAGCCCACTACTGTAGATCTCTTTCTAAGGATACCCACTACTGTAGATATCTTTTCTAAGGATAGCCCACTACTGTAGATCTCTTTCTAAGGGATAGCCCAAGTACTGTATCTCTCTACAGGGGCAACCCCACAATACGTAAGAATAACTTTAAGGGATGAGGCCCACTCAGCTGGTAGATCTCTTTCTAAGGGATAAGCCCACAACTGTTAGATATCTTTCTAAGGGATAGCCCACTACTGTAGATCTCTTTCTAAGGGATAGCCCACTACTGTATATCCAGCAGGAAAGTAAACAAAGGATTGTCACCGGGTGTTTTACAACTGTTATTGACCTAGGAGACATATGGGTGCTGAAAGCATGGGAAATGTAAGGAGGTGTGTGTGTGTGTGTGTGTGTGTGAGCGTGAGTGTGAGTGTGCGTGGCCTGGACTTCTATTCACCCATGAAGAGTGTGATTTACCAGTCAAAGGAAAGTTTAGCTCACACGGTACTTGAGTAATGGAAGTAATGCTAGTCATAAATCAGGGTTCCCTCTCTTGCTAAATCCTTTCCTTTAATGGTTATGTCTTAAAGGGACACTTCAGGATTTTGGCAATGAAGCCCTTTATCTTCTTCCCCAGTCAGATGAACTCGTGGATACCATTTTTAATGTCTCTGCGTGCAGTTTGAAATAAGTAACTAACTAACAATAACACAATTGCAAACTAGCATTAGCGCAATGCCTGGAAGTCTATTGTAAGTGCTAGCATGCTATCAGATGCCATAGATTTCCAGTCATTCCGCTAACACTAGTTAGCATTGGCTCACGAAACTACCTCTAACTCCATTCATATGGATGTAGAGACATACAAACGGTATCCATGAGTTCATCTAACTCTGGGGAAGTAGATCAAGGGTTTCATTGTCAAAATCCTGAAGTCTCCCTTTAACACCCCTCTTGTATTATCTGCAACAATTGTAAAGTTACCTGATTGAATCATCACAATATGTTGGCCCTAACACAGAACAGCAAAGACATGTAGACATGAAATAGCTCAGGTCGTGTTACAGGTCGGCTATACATGTTCAGCAGATGAGTCTCCAATATAAAGTTCAATTCATATTGATTCGATGGAAACCCTTGGTTTACTTCATGAAACAACACATTCTAGAGGTAAAAGCTCTCCATCAAAGACATGCTGCATACTAAAGCCACGATACATAATTCATCCTACCGATCTTGGCTTTGCAGGACCTTCTGTTGGGTTGTAGGATGTATCCATCTGTACAGCTACATATATATGATCCAAAGGTGTTCATACAGGTCTGGCTACATGTATCATATACTGTGCAGTCGTCGTGATCTACAGTGAGAGGGCAAGAAATTGTTACAAACTAAGTGCAGTTCAAACATGACCTAAATACAGTGCATTCGGAAAGTATTCAGACCCCTTGACTTTTTCCACATTTTGTTACGTTACAGCCTTCTTCTAAAATGGATTGAATTGTTTTTCCTCATTAATCTACTACACACAATACTCCATAATGACAAAGCAAAAACAGGATTTTAGAAATGTAAGAGGAAGAGTCTTGGTGGTTCCAAACTGTTTCCATTTAAGAAATGCCCGAGGCCACTGTCTTCTTGGGGACCTTCAATGCTGTAGAAGTGTTTTTGGTACCGTTCCCCAGATCTGTGCCTCGACACAATCCTGTCTCGGAGCACTACGGACAATTCCTTTGACCTCATGGTTTGGTTTTTGCTCTGACATACACTGTCAACTGTGGGACCTTATACAGACAGGTTTGTGCCTTTCCAAATAATTTCCAATCAATTGAATTTACCACAGATGGACTCAAATCTAGTTGTAGAAACATCTCAAGGATGATTAATGGAACCAGGATGCACCTGAGCTCAATTTCGAGTCTCATAGAAAAGGGTCTGAATTCTTATGTAAATAAGGTATTTCTGTTTGTTTTTTTCTAAAACCTGTTTTCGCTTTGTCATGCGGTATTGTGTGTAGATTGATGAGGACATTTTTTTTATTTAATCCGTTTTTTAATAAGGCTGTAACGTAACAAAATGTGGAAAAAGGGAAGGGGTCTGAATACTTTCCGGTACATAAACCTGGTTTAATATGGCCCCAAAAAGATATCTCAAAAGTGTCACCTTCACACATACAGAGTACAATATATGTGTGTCCATTTATCAGTTATTCCAGAATGATCCAAATATGACTTACTGTGTTGTCGAACATAAAAGCGCTACCATTCTTTTTTTGTCATCAGTTTGTTAATATCCGCCACTCATCCCTTTGATTTGGATGAATTGTTGGCTGTCGGTCCTTACCTCTGCAGGCTCGACCATCCTGTTCCACCTCAAAGCCGTCTGCACAGAAGCAGAACGTCATGTTTCTCATTATGACACAGCCGTACTGACACAACAACTCTTGGCACTTTGGCTGGAGTTCTGGAAGTTAAAAAAACATTGTTGTGTGTAGGTGGTTGACATTGCCATGGAAATAGCAATAACAGGTGGTATGTCATGTTAATACGTCACTAATGTCTCTGGGCTTTCAGACTTGAAGTTTCTAAGTTGAAATGTCATTTCCTTTCTTACTGCCAGCAGAAGTGGACGAGGTGTGAAAGATTTGAACCCCCCGAAAGAGGGCATAGAAACCCTTTTTAAATAAATTATTCCGATCTCTTTGTTAGCTGTTTATCATTTGGTGTGCATGATTTATTTCACAGCGATTTCAAAAAGTGAATTGCTGTTTAAAAGCTGCTTATGTTGATACATTTCTACGAATTAGACGCCACTTCAAGGTTGCTGTCAACAGGAAATCAGTTAAGTAGAAATGTAAGGTCCATTGTATGTAATTAATTACTTCCTCCAACAGCAATAACTGCTCATAATCACATGCATCAGTCAGAGAGCTGTCCAAGGCTACATCCCAAATGGCACCATATACCCTATATGGTATACTGTATACTGTATTGCACTAATTTTGACCAGAGCCCTGGTCAAAAGTAGTGCACTATATAGGGAATAGGGTGCCATTTGGGACACACTAGGGGCTTCCTGCTGTTCTGTCAGCATCTCTCTACACCTACCTTGTATTTATTGTTTTACAAATTGGTGGTAAAATTTAAGTGATTTATATTCTTGCACAACATGTGCCACTGCCACAAATTGCAATGACTTCAATACCCAAAATATAATTCAAAAGCGTTTATTTCCTCATAAACCTGTCAGTGGCTAACCTTGGGAGTGTGAAGCAGAGTTATATCTATTTATGTCAAGCAGGCAAGAACGCTAGAGTCATCACACACAGCGTTTATAAATCAATTACTGTCAGTGAACTTCACTTGAATTTATATGCATTCACTTTGATACAAGTCTCACCTTTCTGTACTGAAACATTTCCAGGCCAGCTCCATCCCATCTCCCACTGATTACAAACAGCCTCTTCATTCTCCCATGATGCCTCACCAGGACCACTAGGGAGTTGACCAGAACTCATAACAACTTTTCCTTCTGTGAAAAGCAATAGGGCTGTTCTGGTGGTGTTTGAGTAATATGGCTGTCCCCCAATTCCCATCGTCTGTACTCCCCACAGATATGATGATGGTCCCCCACATGGATGGACATGGATGTGGGTAAGGGCTCCACTGCTGTGAGGAATTGTATGGAGGCTTGTGTAGACTGGGGAGCTTTTGCTCAGAGTGTTGTTGTAAAGCACATCTGTAAACAGCCCATCCAACTCCCTCATCCCCATACTGTATTTATTTATTTATCTTGCTCCTTTGCACCCCAGTATCTCTACTTGCACATTCATCTTCTGCACATCTACCATTCCAGTGTCTTCTGCACATCTACCATTCCAGTGTCTTCTGCACATCTACCATTCCAGTGTCTTCTGCACATCTACCATTCCAGTGTCTTCTGCACATCTACCATTCCAGTGTCTTCTGCACATCTACCATTCCAGTGTCTTCTGCACATCTACCATTCCAGTGTCTTCTGCACATCTACCATTCCAGTGTCTTCTGCACATCTACCATTCCAGTGTCTTCTGCACATCTACCATTCCAGTGTCTTCTGCACATCTACCATTCCAATCTTCTCCACATCTACCATTTCTTCACCACCATGGCCTATTTATTGCCTTACCTCCCTTATCTCATTTGCACTCACTGTATATAGACTTTTCTTTTTTGTTTATTCCATGTGTAACTCTGTGTTGTTGTATGTGTCGAACTGCTGTGCTTTATCTTGGCCAGGTCACAGTTGTAAATGAGAACTTGTTCTTAACTAGCCTACCTGGTTAAATAAAGGTGAACTAAAAAAATACATGAAAAAAAGGTACATAGGTTTATAGTGACCCTCTCCTAGTGGTGAGATGGATCACCTCAGGGGGCCAGCGTCCTAGACCTCAGCCCCACAGCAGCCCCATCAACCCCAGGCAGATCCGACAGCTCTAAATCTTGTTTACTGATTCCCATAGCAAACACCTGTGTCTGGTCCTGTGTCTGGTCTCTGGTTAGTGGAGCACGACGATGGCGGAATCACCTTGAGGATTCACTGTGTGAGTTATGCGGCTGTAAATTTACCACAGCGCCATGGCAGCGGAGCACTGTCAGGTGTCTTGTTTAATGGCCTGTTTCACAGCCAAACTACATTACCGGGAATCAGAGAGGCAAATAATGCCTAGCGTTACTTAACTTTTCACTATATTTTCACTTAAGATTAATTTCTAAATTTTTTACAGAACATAATCTGTAAATCTAAACTAGTCAAGATGTTTTGTATCTTTTAGATAGAATGCCAACACACCACTATGGCTTCCGGTTTAGCATGTGAATGGACAAGAAGCTCGTGGACTAGGCTCTTACGCATTAGTTCATTTTGCCAAATTTGTACTTTGCATTCTACTTTCTTACATATCATATTTGATTGGTGAGTTTGTGAGGTAACTTTTTTTAAATGTTTTTTTAATTTTTTAATTTTTTAAAAATTATACCCCCTTTTTCTCCCCAATTTCGTGGTATCCAATTGCTAGTAATTACTATCTTGTCTCATCGCTACAACTCCCGTACGGGCTCGGGAGAGACGAAGGTCGAAAGCCATGCGTCCTCCGAAACACAACCCAACCAAGCCGCACTGCTTCTTAACACAGCGCGCCTCCAACCCGGAAGCCAGCCACACCAATGTGTCGGAGGAAACACCGTGCACCTGGCCCCCTTGGTTAGCGCGCACTGCACCCGGCCCGCCACAGGAGTCGCTGGTGCGCGATGAGACAAGGATATCCCTACCGGCCAAACCCTCCCTAACCCGGACGACGCTAGGCCAATTGTGCGTCGCCCCACGGACCTCCCGGTCGCGGCCGGCTGCGACAGAGCCTGGGCACGAACCCAGAGTCTCTGGTGGCGCAGCTAGCGCTGCGATGCAGTACCCTAGACTACTGCGCCACCCGGGAGGCCGTGAGTTAACTTTTTGATTCAAACGTCACACGACCTGAGGAGCAGAGCCTCATGTGGTCATACTCCCCGGAGATCTTCAGAACCTCCATACGTTTCTGGTCTCGGAAATTACATTGCCACTCAGCAGAGCTTTCCTTTGTTTAGTGTTTTCTTTTTTTTCCTAGCCTCTTACTGAAGGACTTTTAACCACTTTATTACGCCCTATTGATCATTCGTACATGTACAGACACTAGGCCCCTTTTCTTTTTTGTAACAGGGTAACAAACTGTGGGACACTTATTTGGCCATCCTTAAGACACATTGTACGTGTTGCACTGATTGAAGACTCCCTGTGACAGGACAGTTCCGTTTCACTGTTATGGGGTCTTTGTTTTGGTTATCTGTTGACCTACTTTACCGTTTTGTGAATGCCTTTTCAAATGTATTTCACTACTGGTGCTATGGAGCCTCTCCGCGTTAGGATAGGAAGGTTTTCTGTTTATATGCACCGAAGCTGGGGAAGGAGACTTTGGGTTTGGGTGGGAGTGGAGGGGAAGTGACCTATTTTGGTCCTATTTTTGTATTATTTAGTGTTTGGTTTTGTTTGGTTTTTATCTTTGTTTTTTTCATCAGTTTTCTCTGTTATCTTTGCAAATGCTTGGTCTGTTTTCACACCTTTTTCATTTCAATATTTTAGATGGCTAACAACGCGAATAATAGTAATATGGGAATAGGTAGTCCTAATCCTATAAAGTTGTTATCTTGGAATAAAGCTTGAATTTACAATCTGAATTCAATCCCTTGTCCACTACAGACGCAGAACGGTTACTATTGCTAGTGGAACCTACTATGAACATGGCGACTGGGCAAGTCGTCTGCTCACACACCAATTAAAATGCAGAGCTGCTACCTGTCTGATTCCCCAAATTAAAGATTCCTCTCATAGCTTGATTTCTGACCCTACGGGGATCAATGACACCTTCAAATCTTTCTATTCCTCCCTGTATACGTCTGAATTTCCATCAGATACTGCCAATATGGCTACATTTTTGGGTGAACTGGAGACTCCCACAGTTGAGGCTGAAACTGCAGATGACCTTGATTCCCCTCTCAGCCTTGAAGAAGTTATTCAGTCTATCAAGTCAATGCAGAGCAGCAAAGCTCAAAGGCCTGATGGGTTTCCAACTGAGTTCTTTAAGAAATGCTATACCAAGTTAGCCCCTTTACTTTTATCTATGTATAATGAATCACTTGAATGTGGCTCATTGCCACCTACCCTAACACATGCTTCTCCTTAAGAAGGGGAAAGACCCCATTTCCTGTTCTTCAATTAGGCCCCTAAGTCTCCTTAATGTGGATGTAAAGGTGCTGGCGAAGGTGATAGCGAGGCGTCTCACCAGGACTCATATCACAGGAACAAACCGGCTTTATAAAGGGCAGATATTCATGTTTTAACATTCGGATGCTGTTTAACATTATTTATTCTAAGCAATTCTCCAACTCCCCTGAGGTGGTAATCTCCCTAGACGCAGAGAAGGTATTCGACAGAACTGAATGGGAGTACCTATTTGCTGTTCTTAAAAAATTGGGATTTGGGGACAGATTTTTGCTCATGAATCTGTTATCTTGTATACCTCTCCCCAGGCCAGTGCCTGTACCAATGACACCCATTCTGATTATTTTGCCCTGGAATGTGGGACACGCCAAGGCTGCCCACTGTCCCCTTTATTATTTGCCATTGACATTGAGCCCTTTTCAGTAGCTTTACGGGCATCCTCCTCTTTCCAGGGTGTAGCACGGGAAGGAGTTGAACATAGGTTATCATTATATGCAGATGATTTGATACTCTATGTAAACAACCCTGTGACCTGTTTACCTTCTATCCTTTCTATTCTGGAGAACTTTGGCTCCTTCTCCGGTTACAAGCTGAATCTCCAGAAAAGTGAGTGCTTCCCAGTCAATCCAGAAGCGCAACAGCTCCAGCAGACAGACTTACCCTTTCAGCTTAGCCGCTCTGGTTTCAAATACCTTGGAGTGAACGTAACTCGTTCATTACATGCTCTTTTTTCTGCAAACTTTGCTCCCCTTCTTGCGCAAATGAAAACAGATTTTCAGAGATGGGGTATCACTTATTTGAAGGATTAATGCTGTAAAAATGAACAGTTCACCCAAACTCCTTTATCTATTTCAATCTATCCCATTGTTTTTACCAAAGTTTTTTAAAAAGTCAATTAATCAGGCTGTTACCACATTTATCTGGGGAGGAAAGGTACCCAGTCAGTAGATCTTTACTTCAGAGATGCAAGTTTACTGGAGGGCTGACACTACCCAATTTTGTATACTGTTACTGGGCAGCAAACTTTCAGAAATTGCCATTCTGGTTACATACTCCAGATACCCCATGGTGCCACCTAGAGGCACATTCTTGTATTTCTGCTTCTCTTCCTGCTTTACTCTGCTCTTCTCTCCAAACATACCCCTCTCGCTATACTCACAATCCTGTAGTGCTTTCCACACTTAAGATTTGGTACCAGTTTTGATGGCATTTTAAATTCTCCTCTGCATCTACTATGGGTCCTATTAACAAGAATCACTTATTCCCCGCTTCCCTAATAGATCATGCTTTCTCTCACTGGACAAGGAAAGGTATTATGTCCTTCCAAGACTTTTCTAGTATTCTTTCTAGTTTTCCCAACCTGGCCTCTAAATACTCTTTGCCTCCATCTCACTTTTTCCATTACCTTCCAATTAGGCATTGTGTCTCCTTCCAATTTTCTGGCTTCCCTGCTCCACCCCCTTGCCAACCCTGGGATGGCATATTGACTCTATTACCTCGATAGAAAGCAATCATTTCACAGATATATCTGCGTACTTTGTCATTGGACAAACACTCCACCAACAAAACTAAATCCTCTTGTCAATGGGAAATGGGTGTTGAATTTACACAGGAGTGGTGGGATGAGGCGATTGATAGAGTCTTGGTGGTTCCAAACAATTTAACGTTTTACATAGAGTGCATTTTTCCAAATCCAGATTGTCTGAAATATATCCAAATGTAAATGATGAGTGTGATAGATGGCATGTCTCACCATGTGACCTTAGTCACATGTGCACTCAATGCTCCAAACTACAAGATTACTGGGATTCTATTTTTATAACTTTATCTGAGGTGCTTGAAATGAACCTGCAGCCATGTCCCTTGATAGCTGTTTTTGGTATTGCATAAGACTTGTTCTCCTTGGACCCCAAACATGCCGATGTTGTTGCTTTTACATCCGTATTAACTCGACGTAGAATTCTTCTCCAGTGGAAGTCTGCTCAGCCCTCCTCTACTTCCCAATGGATCAACGATGTAATGTTCCTCCTAAAACTTGAGAAAATTAATTATTCCCTTAGGGGTTCCAATGATACATTTGTTAGAAAATGGCAACCATTTATATCATACTTTAATGGCTTGCAGAGGCTCCCCTCTGATGAGATGCTTTAAGGTTTCCCAGTAGGTATTACCAGTAGTCATTACATAATAGGTACAGTCATCAATATAATACTATCCAGTCCAAGCACGTTTGTCTAAGGTTTACTGATCATTTCTTTATTTCTGTTTTTGTATTTGGAATCTGTATTGAGTTGTTTGTATATTTTTTCCCCCACTGTATTCTTGATTGTTTATTTGTTGTGATATCTCTGTAGAATTTTTGTTTTCTAGGACCGAAATGAGGGAGGGCGTGGGGTGGGTTGGCTATATGGGGTGATCATGGTGGGTGGTTGGGATAGGGTTGGGGGCAGGTGGTTGACAGTGAAGGAATTGATGTGGGTGGAAGGGGTAGGGCGGAGATGTAGGGAAGGGAAGGGACTAGGGGGTTTGGGTGGATGTGTTGTGTGGAGGGAAGGAGGGTGGTCGGGATATGGTCAAATCTTTGCACTTACATTGATGTACATTTTGTAAAACTTGAACAACTTTTTTTTTAAATAAAAAAACACATCACAACTATCTATACTAACATTAGGGTGATGAGATATTCCCAGTGCAATGTAATGTCTCATGTTTCCTTGGAAACGTGCGTTGCATCTCTCCCGCTTTGCCTCTCATTGGGAGTGCATGGCGGTACTCTTGAGTAAAACCTCTTAACTCACTCACTGATCTCTTATGATTAGTAGCTAATGTCCCAGCTGCTATTGTCATCCTCAGACCATAAATAAGCCACTCATGCCAACAGAAACGACCCAAGATGAGGAGCTGAGTGGAGCTAATGCACTTTTGTATCCAACCACAGTGTTTGTACAGTATGCTCTTTTTAGAGACTGTTTAGGGCCCATAGACTTAAGGAGTAACTTAAACACAATGCATCCTCATCCCTTTACAGAAGTTACAATATGGCTTATTGGACCATTATTCACAGATAATTGGTCAATCTGGATGTATTTGCAACAACGTCTTCTGCTCTAACGATACAGCATAAAGCAGTAAACAAACTTCTGTAGTTGTCGTCGTCTACTTGTCATGCCTGCACAAAATAGATGTAGATATTTTCCTTCGGCTCACTTCTCTACACGACAGGATCCATTAAGTGCTCTATCTGTAGAGCTGACTCTTTAAGTTGGCAGTTTATTCTATGTCTTTTTATAAAATGCCGGTTTATTCTGTCTTTGTACATTCCTATTCTTAACTCTTTTCTGTGAATGCAGTATTTATTCAACTGCTTTGTATTCATCAGAGGAGAAACAGGGAAAAGTGGGCAGAGCCGAATACTGTAGTTGATCATTTCCACTGGGAGATGAAAGAGTTCACAGTGAGGCTTTTTATAAATCTCTTTTCTGCAACACCTGCAAACGGTTTTGTTGTTGTTGTTGTGTTTTAAGGGTTTCACAGAACAAGTAAGACATATGGCAACCTTCGAGGTTAAGTTGTAAAATGCTGTACACTTTGTAGGCTTTGTACAACAGCCATAGCTGTTTATGAAACGTGTATCATAGTTTCCTGCAATTACGGCATCATTCTGCTTAACAAAGTCACGCGAAAGACGTTTCCTTGAAAGAAATAGACTAGTCCTAAAAATAGTCCTCAGTATCATGAATATGGTAATGTGATTGCAGTGTCATAGCACATGATGAATCATTCAAACGATCAAAGATGCCGTTCAGGTTTTACACTAAGGTTGATTGAGGACTCTTTAGCCTTGTTCACACTGCAGGCCTTAATGCTCAAATCCGTTTTGTTTTTCAAATCAGTTTTGGAATACTGACTGTCCAAACAGCAAGTTACAAGTAACCAAATCGGATTTGTGTGTGTTCAGACAGCAGTTATTTGCTGACTTGTCTACAATAGTTGTTTTAGAAAATACGGGTGTGTGAACAATGGTGTAAGCTGATTGGTGGTGGAGCTTGCGCTTCCTATCACTCAGAAGTTATGTAGTAAGCTAAGGTGACAACAATGGCTGCCACGGACGTTTCCAAGTTACTTTGAATGTTCAACATCATAGAGTAAGAACACATTTCAAGCCTCAAAGGATTAAATGATCCAACTTTCAAAACAAGTCCTTTTTGGCTAGCCACAGCAGTCAACTAGCTAGCTAGGTAGCTGTTTAACTTTCTAGCACATTCACTAATGTGTTTGTAAACAATAAACTAGCTAGATAGCTACCACATGTACTTTTCAAACTGTCAACAGAACTAGAAAGCAACAAGATATTCCAAATAACAATAAAAAAAACACTTGAGGGCAGATAAATCAGATTCAAATCTGATTAGGAATCAGATATGTATCTGATTTCAAACCACCTATGAAGGTGTCTTGAAATATCCAATGTGTCTTGAAATATCCAATTCCATGTGCTTTTTGGCTGTTCAGAATGAAGGATTGGATTTGAATCACTTAAGCTGCCTGTATAAATTGGTGCTATATACTGTATATACAGTATATACAGTTGAAGTCGGAAGTTTACATACACTTAGGCTGGATTCATTAAAACTCGTTTTACAACCAATCCACACATTTCTTGTTAACAAACTGTAGTTTTGGCAAGTCGGTTAGGAAATTTTTCCAAAGAATGTTAGCAGACAGATTATTTCACTTATAAGTCACAGTATCACAATTCCAGTGGGTCAGAAGTTTACATACACTAAGTTGACTGTACCTTTAAACAGCTTGGAAAATTCCGGAAAATGATGTCATGGCTTTAGAAGCTTCTGATAGGCTAATTGACATAATTTGAGTCAATTGGAGTTGTACCTGTGGATGTATTTCAAGGCCTACCTTCAAACTGAGTGCCTCTTTGCTTGACATAATGGGAAAATCAAAAGAAATCAGCCCAGATTTGTGGGGGTCTACAAAAAATGTAGACCCCCACAAGTCTGGTTCATCCTTGGGAGCAATTTCCAAATGCCTGAAGGTACCACGTTCATCTGTACAAACAATAGTACGCAAGTATGAACACCATGGGACCACGCAGCCGTCATTCCGCTCAGGAAGGAGATGCGTTCTGTCTCCTAGAGATGAATATACTTTGGTGTGAAAAGTGCAAATCAATCCCAGAACAACCGCAAAGGACCTTGTGAAGATGCTGGAGGAAACAGGTATAAAAGTATCTATATCCACAGTAAAACAAGTCCTATATCAACATAACCTGAAAGGCCGCTCAGCAAGGAAGAAGCCACTGCTCCAAAACCGGCATAAAAAAGCCAGACTACGGTTTGCAACTGCACATGGGGACAAAGATTGTACTTTCTGGAGAAATGTCCTCTGGTCTGATGAAACAAAAATAGAACTGTTTGGCCATAATGACCATCATTATGTTCTGATGAAAAAGGGGGACGCTTGCAAGCCGAAGAACACCATCCCAACCATGTTGTGGTGCTTGCTGCAGGAGGGACTGGTGCACTTGGTCTCAAATGGGTCTTCCAAATGGACAATGACCCCAAGCATACTTCCAAAGTTGTGGCAAAATGGCTCAATGACAACAAAGTCAAGGTATTGGAGTGGCCATCACAAAGCCCTGACCTCAATCCTATTGAAAATCCTATAGAAAACCTGACTCAGTTACACCAGCTCTGTCTGGAGGAATGGGCCAAAATTCAAAATTCACCTAAAATTCACCTAAGACAGGCAATTTGTACTAGGATTAAATGTCAGGAATTGTGAAAAACTGAGTTTAAATGTATTTGGCTAAGGTGTATGCAAACTTCTGACTTCAACTGTATATATATATATATATAGATTGATATTTAAACATTATGATTGATTCATAATTGAGACTTATTGTGAATATACATGAACTATACAAAATAAAGAATCAAGAAATTATGTGGACAAAATAAAAGTTATTCTTTGTCCCTCTTGAGTAGCAACAACATAACCAGAAACAATTCCTCAAAATAGTCAGAATTAATCTAAAATACACTATATACGGTGCATTCGGAAAGTATTCAGACCCCTTGACTTTTCCACATTTTGTTAATTTACAGCTTTATTCTAAAATAGATTAAATAATTTTTGTCATAATAAATGCACAAGCTGTATCGACCGGGAACATATGGTAAGCTTTATTCACCAAATTCTCACCAAGCGCACCAATTTTCAATGCTCTCAGAATAGAAGTAACTTCCAGACTGATTTGGAGCATGTAACTATGCCAGCATACCAAATGGTCCTAATTATTTTCCCCAATCATCACCTAATTAAATCACCAGTTACCTTTTTTTATTATTTAAATGTATTTTTTTTGTTACTGCACCTGGTATTTCCAGGGGGTCTCCTGTCACAGTACTAACCAGGCCCGATCCTGAACAGGCGTGTTCAGGGTGGTATGGCCGCAAGCGTATTGTTTTACCCTGTTTCCACCCAAAATTAGGTCCCTTGGGTCATTTCTGCAACTCCTCAACGGGCTCGGGAGAGGCGAAGGTTGGGATACGCATCCTGCGAAACATGACCCACCTGTCTGCCTACTTCTTATCACACTGCTCACTTAATCCAGATATCAGTTGCACCAATGTGTCGGAGGAAACACCGTTTGACTGACGACCGGAGTCAGCTTGCAGGCAACCGGCCTTGTCACAAGAAGACGCCAGAGCACGGTGAGCCAAGGAAATCCCCACTGGCCAAACCCTCTCCTACGCCGGACAGCGTTGGGCCAATTGTGCACCGTCCTATGAGGATGGAAAAGTGAACACCGGACAGAGGATTGTCTCATCTGTAACACTTGCTTGGATTCTGAGGCAGAGAAAGAAGAGATGCAACTGGAGGTCAGAGCAGGTCTGCAGAAAGAATCACATACTGTGTGTCAAAGGGGAAACCTGGGGGTCAGAGCAGGTCTGCAGAAGCAGGTTCTCGGGTTTCCGGGTTGGAGCGAGTAGTCGCATTTCGCTTCGCTCCACAGGTAGTATTACATTTCATTCATTTCATTTCATTTCATTACAGTACAACGGTTTGATTTGTTTGATCTTAGCAATTTGTTCTTAGCTAGCTACATAGCCGTCTTTGTATCAAAGATAATTGTGTAGTTTAGAGTAATTATCGAACCGTTCATCTGCATAACTGCTGGTTGTAATAAACCACCTTTATGGTTCGTCCAGAGCATAATAAAGACTAGTCTGGAATAGAATGCCATGCTAACTATTTCCACATTGACAGGACTATTCTATTATTTTATTAAAATCAATGTTTAATTCTTAAAGAAATTAAAGTTGAAAAAATGATGTCAGCACCTCCCTGCATCATTTGTTTAGTAGTAAGATTGTGCTTAGTTACTTCCAAATACATTGAATGAATATCACAATGAATTTTATCAGAAGTCAACACTATATCATGGTTTAACTGATGCAGGCTGAAATCCATTTGATCACGTATACATACTGTTCATGAAAAAAAATTATATAAAAGCATCTTGATCAAAAACTTCCAATTATATACATAAACTCAGCAAAAAAAAAACGTCCTGTGTTTCAGACCCTGTCTTTCAAAGAAATTCCGTGTAAAATCAGAATAACTTCATCAAAGATCTTCATTGCTTAAAGGTTTTAAACACTGTTCCATGCTGCTTCGAATGAACATAAACAAATAATGAATCGATGCTACGTGTGAACGGTCATAATTACACTAACAGCTTACAGACCGTATGCAATTTAAAGTCACAGTTTATGAACACTAAAGAGGCCTTTCTACAAGACATCTGAAATAAAACATCCTAATAAGATATTGATGACCCAAGGTCCCTTCATCTGTGTGTCATACGTGCCTTAGTTGACATGCTGCAAGGAGATAAGACTGCAATTGTCGTCTGGACTGCAAAAATTGCAAATGTCCGTACTTGTAGAGCGTCTAACTGGATCAGCGCTATCAGGAGACAGGACAAGACTAGCTGATTATCATCCGCTGCAGTGGCCAACCATGTAACAACACCTGCACAGGATCGTACATTCTGAAACATCACAACTACCACAGTACAAGTGATGGCGCAGGTAAGCTAGTGGTTAGGTGTTGGGCACTTGAGATAACCGATAAGCGTTAGCTAAGATCGAATCCCCCGAGTGACAGAGTAAATATGTGTTGTTCTGCCCCTGAACAAGGCGTATAACCCACTGTTCTAGTCCTTATTGTAAATAAGAATTTGTTTTAACTACTTGCTGATTAACAGGTGTAAAATACAAACAATGGCAACAACAACTGCCAATTATTATGGAGCAACAGCCGATAATCCCTCCATCATGACTCAGCTAGTCCGATTGTGGCTAGAGAGCTGGATTGAGGCCGTGTAAGGCAGGGCGATACAAACCCAGACAGGACTGGCAAAAGTTGGCTCTTCATCAAATGAGCGAGATCGCGGTTTTGTCCACTCAGGAATAAGGTGATGGGTCGATATGGCGTTTATCGCTCGAGGAATGAATGCGTTACACGTCCGAGCTTGCTCCATCTGAGCGGGACTCGATTTGGAGTAATGATCGCTTCTATAGGTCTGCTGGGTCGGTGTGTCAGCAATCATTGGTACTGTAGCTTTGTTGTCAGTGCAGCATCCAACGCTAGTGCTTAGCAGAGAAGACATTCCTTCTCATGTGACATGTTCTCTTCCTGGCAGGCCGATCATGACTCATTGACCCTCCAGACTATGAAATGCACACAAACCATACTGCTCTCATTCTCTGATGGCTTTGATTCTGCAATCGGAAGATCAGTGTTTAGAAAAGGCGCATATGGACATGCAAAGAGGCCGGATGATCATTCAATCCCATTTGAGCTCGTGACATTGTACCTGTTGCAGAATCTTTGGAGGAGGTGAGGCTTAGGCCAATTCCCCTAGAAATGTCCGGATAAACTTTTGCAGGTTGCACTTTGTGTGATAGAGTGGGCAGGTAACATCACCACAGCAAGACTTGGCAAATCTGGTGCTCAGTCCATGAGAGCAGCATCGCACCCTGCAGTATCTATTGCACAGTAACTTGACATTACTTTTGATTTTGCCCTCTTTGTTCCAGAGCCGGACCATTATTACTCATTCTGTTAGTCACATGTCTGTGAACTTGTCAGTCTATTATCACGTTGGTTAAATTATATACAATGTTATACAACATATTTACACATGTTAGTAATGCCTGAAAATAAAAAGCAGTGTTAGGAGAAGGACGTTTCTCTTTTTTTTGCTGAGTTTATCTACTGCGCTAGCAATAGCTATATCAACACAATGCAGTTGTCATGCAACTAGCATTTATATCTATATACTCTACAAACGTCGGAACGTTCTATTGAAATATGGATTTGTGTTGTTAAATCATCTCACCAGGGTCCTGATGTTCTTAATACTGGAAACCTTTAGTCTTGTGTTGGTTACAATTGGCAGCTGTCTGGACAGATTTTTGCACTTCATGTGTGTACTCTTGCCAGAACTACTGTGCAGTCTTTTCTCTTCGAGTCAGATGAAGTTAGCTTAAGCAGTTCACGGCTGAAGCTCCTTTATCCAATGGTGTTTACAAGGATCTGTACTAATAAAGCTGGTGTCAAGATCATCAGCAGCAGTGAGATGAGTCTTTAGGAAACGACACACTAGTCAGTGATATGCAACAATTTTAATACACTTTGTCCCATAATAACAACTCGAACAAGTATGGCAATAGATAATGCATACTAACTTAGCAATCACACAATAACTACCCTCCAACAGGTACACAGTCAGATCAACCGCCACATTCCCTACTCTTACTAATAACTACAGTTTTTTCTTCCCAATGTTAGACTTCAGGTTTTGCTTATAAACAATCAACTAGTCTCAAACAGAATAGAAGTTGAGCTACAAAGGTTACAACCCCTCCAAGTCCTCGACCACTACCTTGTATCCTTTTCCCTCTCGCTCTCATCAACACTTCCCACACTGCCCCTACTCGATGGTATCGCGCGTCCCAACCTTCGCTCTCTCTCCCCCGCTACTCTCTCCTCTTCCATCCTATCATCTCTTCCCTCTGCTCAAACCTTCTCCAACTATCTCCTGATTCTGCCTCCTCAACCCTCCTCTCCTCCCTTTCTGCATCTTTGACTCTCTATGTCCCCTATCCTCCAGGCCGGCTCGGTCTCCCCCCTGCTCCGTGGCTCGACGACTCATGCAGCTCACAAACAGGGCTCCGGGCAGCCGAGCGGAAATGAGGAAACAACCGCCTCCTGCGGACCTGGCATCCTTTCACCCCCTCCTCTCTACTTCTCCTCTTCTGTCTCTGCTGCTAAAGCCACTTTCTACCACTCTAAATTCCAAGCATCTGCCTCTAACCCTAGAAAGCTCTTTCCACCATTCTCCTCCCTCCTGATCCTCCTCCCCTCCTCCCCCTCCTCCCTCTCTGCGGATGATTCGTCAACCATTTGAAAGAAGGTCGACGACATCCGATTCCTCGTTTGCTAAGTCAAAACGACACCCTGGTTCTTGCTCACACTGCCCTACCCTGTGCTTTGACCTTTTCCCCTCTCTTCCAGATGAAATCTCGCGTCTTGTGACGGCCGGCCGCCCAACAACCTGCCCGCTTGACCTATCCCCTCCTCTCTCTCCAGACCATTCCGGAGACCTTCTCCCTTACCTCACCTCGCCTCATCAACTCATCCTTGACCGCTGGCTACGTCCCTTCCGTCTTCAAAGAGAGCGAGAGTTGCACCCCTTCTGAAAAAACTACACTCGATCCTCCGATGTCAACAACTACAGACCAGTATCCCTTCTTTCTTTTCTCCCAAAACTCTTGAACGTGCCGTCCTTGGCCAGCTCTCCTGCTATCTCTCTCAGAATGACCTTCTTGATCCAAATCAGTCAGGTTCAAGACTAGTCATTCAACTGAGACTGCTCTTCTCTGTGTCACGAGGCGCTCCGCACTGCTAAAGCTAACTCTCTCTCCTCTGCTCCATCTCTTCTAGACCTATCGGCTGCCTTTGATACTGTGAACCATCAGATCCTCTCTCCACCCTCTCCGAGTGGCATCTCCGGCGCGGCCCACGCTTGGATTGCGTCCTACCTGACAGGTCGCTCCTACCAGGTGGCGTGGCGAGAATCTGTCTCCCGCACACGTGCTCTCACCACTGGTGTCCCCCAGGGCTCTGTTCTAGCCCTCTCCTATTCTCGCTATACACCAAGTCACTTGGCTCTTGCATATCCTCACATGGTCTCTCCTATCATTGCTATGCAGACGACACACAATTAATCTTCTCCTTTCCCCCTTCTGATAACCAGGTGGCGAATCGCATCTCTGCATGTCTGGCAGACATATCAGTGTGGATGACGGATCACCACCTCAACTGAACCTCGGCAAGACGGAGCTGCTCTCTCCCGGGAAGGACTGCCCGTTCCATGATCTCGCCATCACGGTTGACAACTCCATTGGTCCTCCTCCAGAGTGCAAGAACCTTGGCGTGATCCTGGACAACACCCTGTCGTTCTCAACTAACAATCAAGGCGGTGACCCGTTCCTGTAGGTGCTCTACAACATGCTCTACATGCTCTACAACATTCGCAGAGTACGACCCTGCCTCACACAGGAAGCGGCGCAGGTCCTAATCCAGCACTTGTCATCTCCCGTCTGGATTACTGCAACTCGCTGTTGGCTGGGCTCCCTGTCCTGTGCCATTAAACCCCTACAACTCATCCAGAACGCCGCAGCCCGTCTGGTGTTCAACCTTCCAAGTTCTCTCACGTCACCCCGCTCCTCCGCTCTCTCCACTGGCTTCCAGTTGAAGCTCGCATCCGCTACAAGACCATGGTGCTTGCCTACGGAGCTGTGAGGGGAACGGCACCTCCGTACCTTCAGGCTCTGATCACCACACCCAAACAAGGGCACTGCGTTCATCCACCTCTGGCCTGCTCGCCTCCCTACCTCTGAGGAAGTACAGTTCCCGCTCAGCCCAGTCAAAACTGTTCGCTGCTCTGGCACCCCAATGGTGGAACAAACTCCCTCACGACGCCAGTCAGCGGAGTCAATCACCACCTTCCGGAGACACCTGAAACCCCACCTCTTTAAGGAATACCTAGGATAG